>NW_027169512.1:117500-232944 GCF_036898095.1 Palaemon carinicauda
TTCGGGACTGCGACACCACCACGATATAAACATTATCTTCGTGATATATTATTTCAACCCAAACAACAATTTCTAACTCTATCTTCTGTATTTTTGAAAATTTTCTACTACTGACATCATAAGACCACAAGGCAAAGTATCCTCTCTCTTGAGGATATTTTCCTTGGCTAGCCACAGCAAAGAGAGCTATATTACTTCCATCTTCACTTGTAAGGGGAAGGACAGACACCTTCTGTGCACTTTCTTCAATACTGCGTACAGACACAAACGAATTTGACTCCAAGCAATATAGTGATATACGATCTTCATCACTACTTACAATCAGCACACACTGTTTGTCACCTATATCTACTACCTGAAAATCATTTATACCTTCAAACCCAATGGACTGTGTCAATTTCACATTTGGAGCTTCTTGCAGGCTAAATTTCCACACTTTAATTTCATCATTACTTGGACGGTATTCTGCTGGGCAGGAATGACTAGTCATTAGAGTATAATCATGTTTGGTGAAGAACCCTGCCACCTTTTGTGGACAGCTGCCATCCAGGATAATACCAGTATCGCTATAATGTGTGAAATTTCTTACAAGGACTCTCGCATTTCCGACAGCTGGAACTAATGCCAAATACTCTTTCCTAGGTGTGAAATCGTCAAAGAAAATTTGCGATCGAAAGTCAATTGGTATTATCCTTTCAATGGGCTCTTCAAATACCTGAATCTGTTGCCAGCCCTTCACTTCAAGAACTTGACCTTTTAGCGTATTTTGGTTAATAAAACTAAGGTTTTGCAATGTGCTATAAACAACATCTGGATCAACTGACATTTGACTAGATGCCATGTGATGCAAGTCCAAGTTCCCAAAATTGAATTCAACTTCACTTTCAAAAGAGACTGGTGAATACAGGATATTATGCAATTCCTGACGAACTGCTTTTTCATGCAGTTCACGAACATTCATGAGCCCCATTGCCCATTCGTCAGTCTTGATCTCAGGAGTGCTAACAGCTCTCCCTAGGTTGCTATCTACTGTAACGACACCTGACATAACCTGACTGTCGACACGAAGGAGAAGAGTTTCTCTGGTGACTGTAATACTATCTACGTGACCATTAACACTAAGTTCAGATAACCTTAGATTACCTTTAAATGCCGTTGTACCAAACACATGACCAAAATACGGTAAAATGTTTATGAATATATCAGATATATCTACTCCCTGAAGGGTTCTATCATCATCAACAGCAACATTCCCATTAACAGTAACATGATTGTCAAAAGATTTGACAGAGTTCACAAAACAGATTTCTTGATATCGGCAAAGTTTGCTTATGTCAGATATGATCTGGGGTCCTGAGGAAACATTGCCCTCGACTGAAATCCTACCAAAGGCTACATTTCCAGTGAAGACTTGGTTTCCTGACTTCTGCAAAAGATCTCTGAAGAACTCAAAGGGTATTCCATTTAAAGTTGAAACAAGACCTGATTTGGTATATAATATCTTTGTGACAAGATTCTTAAAGTAAAACGGTCCAGGTAAACGGTTCCAGTCACCACAAGATCTACGTAAGGTCTGAGTTTCTAAATCTCTCAAGTTTATGCTATTTATTGTAGCATTAATATCTAATAATGATAAATATTTAAAATAAATTCCGTTTTCAAACTCGATATTTTTGTCCTTCAGCCAATATAGTTCTAAGAAATTCTCATTAATGAAATTACTTTCTACTTGTAATAACTGAATATAAGTATTCTGAAAGAAATGCACATTACCTATCAAAGATATATTGCGATTAGATGATGTATGACAGTGTTTCCCCATGTGCATGGAATTGACAAACCCAGACAGGTTTAAAGTTTTAACAAAAGTAGAACCTAAAAAGATTTTTGGCGCAGTGATGATAACGGTTTCGTCCAACTTGGAAATACTTTCCCGAGATATGTCCATGCCTTGCACTAAACCTTCAACTGAAATAGACTTGCTCGATATAACATTAGTTAAAGCAATGTCCCTTGTGAACACAAACGAATTGTCTAGTCGAACAGCGCGACTTAAATGTTCCATGTCAACATCAAAAATTGTACCTTTGTCTCTCACTGTAACAGAGGGAGAACTTACATCGGCTGCATACAATTTGCCAGATATGGTTTGATTGGTAGTTTTCAAAAGCCATCTTTCATTGAAAGTATCAGATGCTACACCATCGAAGGTGTTATGATAGCTCAATGAAAGAACTTTTGCATTCCCATACAAGACAACTCTTGAGACAAAGGCACCTTTATCACAGTAAATGACATTCTTAGAAAGTCTTGGTAAATACATAGTTGTATAATCCCTTTGGGCATTCAGATATGAGATTCCTCCCGTTGTTAAATCACTATTAATGTAAAGTGTTTTCAGATGTCCAACATAGGAAATTATTTGTAGGTCATCTGAATTTTTCCACAAGGAATCTCTGAACATTTTTGTTATGTCCAGATTATTGATATATTGCACATCAAAAGTATTGAACTTTGTAGAATCTGCTACATGCAATGCCTGGAATGTCTTGTTTCCTGTTATTACAGCAGGCTCTCCTCTCTTCACAAATTTCTTTAAAGGTACCCCTGAAACTGTAATATTCTCGCTATCTAATCTCTCCGCTTTTAACCTCGTAAAAACTATATCCTCATTAATTACCATGTGCCCGGAATTGATTAGTACAATCCTTTTACTGAATGAACTGATGTCCATACCATTCATAGAGTCAAACAGGGCAACATTACCATCAATCTGAATATCCTTCATAAAAGTTACTGGCAGACTAAATTTAGGATCACCTTTGCACAGCACAAACTTCTCTGCCGATATGCCATTTATTCTTTCAACTTTAATATCTCCAGCAATAGAAACTTTTTGTTTGAAATGGAAATTACTATACACTCTAGTCCTACTTAAAGGAACAACATGTTCCAGAAGATGCTTTGTATTAATATCATTTAGGGTTGATACAAATAAATCTCCTTGAATAACTATGTGGCTCAATTTGTTCATATTTTCATTTATATATTCTAAAGAGACAGAGGATTTGGGTGACAGGGGCAAAGGTGGCTTTGATAGTTCTTTCAGATCATATTTAGCAACTTGGCCATTAACAAAAAACCCAAACACCTCAAATTCATCTCCACTTCCAGTTGGTAGGTTATCTTTCTCTAACTCCCGAAGTATTAAATTCTTGGCTACCGTTGCTCGACCACCTAACAATTCTCCGTAAATCATTAAAACTTTGAGTTTGGCCTCGCCTGATAAATTATTTAGATGCCCTTCAGTAGTTTTCATCAAAAGCTGATGATGCTGGAGGAGTTTATCGAGGTTCTCTAAGCTCACTGTAGACGTGCATTGTTGTAAACTTTTAATAATAGTTGTTAAGACAATAAGAACATCACTTGCAGTACTGCTGACTTCATAGGAATCTGGAAATGTTCTACTAGTGAACACTTTGGACTTCTCCATCGGATTCATGAGAATGATTTTTCTAATTAGATGAAGTAATCCTTCTAGATAATCAGGATCTCTATCACACAATAAGCTAGAATTGTTTGAAACATTTGCAGGAGAATTTGTTGTGTTATCAAGAATGCTAGGATCTCCAGTTGACGGTGATTCATCAGGCAGACCTGCAAGTGCAACCACCAATTCTTGAAGGCAGTCTAATGTACGCTTAGTTTCTACTGCTGCATATAAAATCAAAGGTTTCAAATAATTAAGGTTCTGGAACAATTGGCCATCAAATAGAGCAACAGGACTCTCAGCAAAACCTACAGTGGCATTCAAGCAACTCTCCTGGCTTGATAATGCATCTATATATTCATGTTCAAGAGATGGCTGAAAATCACTATTAATACTTTTTACTGTTGTTAGTAAACTTAAAACGCAATTGGTTAAATTCAACTGTACCACTGTATCTTCATTTAACTTCTCAATTTTGTTAATATCTAGCAATAAGAGGTTGATACTTTTCAGATACTTTAGTAAAGTTTTAGAAATGGTTGAAACCTCACCGAGTCTGGAAGAACTCTCAAATACCTGCTCTGAAAAACTATCACATTCGACTCTTGAAACTTTATTTGTTATCATAATACTCTCGCATACTGAAGCTATATTGCTAGATAAGCTCAGCCAATGATTTAATATTTTTTCATCAATACTATGATTCTTCCAATTTAACCTTAAAGCAAATTCTTCTACGTTTCCCCAAGGCAAACTACCTTGATGTTCATAAAAACTCTGAACATACTCGGCTAATAAATCTAAATTCTCCTGCATTTGACTAATCACTGTATCCACATCATCTGGAAGGTTTCTTCCAATAACTGCTTCAGAATTCAATTTATATAAAATTCCATCTAAATTACAATAATACTGCACCAACATTTTTTCGACAGAAGTCTCTTCCGTGAGGACTAGGTTGAAATATTTATGCTTTGACGAGGGGGAACGAGATGTACTTTTATTCAGTGCATCTGAATTGGTGCTACTAAGCTTAAATTCATCACTACTTTCAAGTTGTCCCGTATAATCATATAAATCTGCTATTAACGCATCAGTTTTTCTCAATACAGTATCGATTTCTTCGGTCTGTATCTCAGGCTGGTTTAAGTAGTAAGTTTTAGATCTATGATAATCTTCTAAAAGTTTAACAACAGTTTCCCAGTTAGCTACTAAGAACAAAAGGTCTTGCTTGAGGTACTTCTCCAATTCATTACCAAGATGAAGTATGTTACTATGGGACGATTCAGCTTCTCTAGTTTGGCGTAAAATGCGAGGTTTATTTGACTTCCCCATCCACATGGTTAATGCTTCTCTTAAATTTGATAATTTTTTAATAGTGACTTTGATTTCTTCCTTTGAAATAGTTTCCAGTAACGGAGGCGACGAAAGGGCATCATCATTAGTGGCGTCTACATTCTTGTACATCTCATCTTCCTCAACAGTGATGGGCTGATTCTGAGATTTCTTAAGTTGCGTCTTCAAAAACTTATTCAGTTCATTTAACCAGGGGGCATCTCTTAATGAGGTCAGCGCAACTATGTCATTGGATGAAATATCATAATGTTCAGAAAGCTTTCGCCCAAATTCTAAACCTTTCCTACAATCGTCCAAATTAGTGTGATTTTGTATCGCAAAGTCATAGTTATATCTGAGGGACCATAAATACTTGTAACTACAGTTAATGATCTTTTTAAAATTTTTATCAACCGAACCAACGTACTGACCCCTTTGAACTGAATTACTTGATGCAAACCTTTTGAATTCGTATATATAGCTAATAATGTTTTCTAGATGTTCATCACTAACAAAATAAACGGATTTTGTCACAGGTTGCTGAATTTTCCCCTCTGTGCTAGCAACAGTGGTAGTCACATCAACGTCAATTTCACTGTAGTCTTCACCCTGATATGACCTTCCAAATTGATAATTAAAGTTATTCCCTTCACCAACAATTTCACTTTTGACATTTACTTTAGATGAAAGAGCAGTGTTATATACAACAATTTGTGTACTCAAATCTACACTAAAGACTGGGTAATAATCACTACCATGTACGCTAACATCCGGGGAGTCATCTATATCATAAGCTGTGGTTACTTCAACTCTATTAATGTCAGTGACATGACTCATGTCTTCACTTGTAATGGTTGCCAAAGATGGGAATAAATCTGGATCAGAACTCATGTCTTCACTTGTGATGGTTGCCATAGATGGGAATAAATCTGGATAAACATTATTGAAGCTTCTCTCATTGTCAAGAGCCAATATTTCAAATTGGTTCAAGTCTATCTCGTCCATCCCTTCATATTCCAACTCATCATCAAATTGAAATGGCAAGTAAAAAGAGTCAACATAATGCTGTGGAGTTATTGTGGCCGGAGGCAAGTTAAAAGAGTCAACATGATGCTGTGAAGTTATTGTGGCCGGAGACTTTTGCACTAAAAAGGTACTAGAAATAATGCTCGTAAAAGAATCTAAGATAAATGTACAACTTATACATTTAATGTATGTCCAATACTGAGTAATGAATGTGTTCACTGTAGAGTGACATTTATTGGTAACTTCTGAATGACCCCTCATATCAGAGTGAGAATTTGGAAGGGACATCATGCTGCGAGCTAAATCGGCAGAAATACCAACTGCTTCATCTTGTCTCAAAGTGCTGTCAAATGTCTGAGATAGAGTACCTTTAATAATAACATTGTTCAATACCATGTTTAAAGGAGTCTCTGAACCTTTTTCCTTCTTCGTTCCCCTATTGTTATGTGGAATATTTCCTGCTGTAATGCCACCTTTTGTCTCACTCTGGGACAAACCAAAATGTTCCCCCAGATATAAATAATTTTCACTACTTTCCAGAGATTGTGTTTCAACTTTGATGTATTTTGTCATTGTACTATAACTAAGTTGAGAATCTTTACCTATAATCATTGCAGAACTACACCATATACATGTAGGACCAGAAACTTCATCAGAACCATACTTGTTAGGTAAGCTTGGATATAAAATAGGTAATGATACTGTCAACACTGAAGAACCATATGGACCATATCTCATGTTTCCCTCCTCTCTGGTCCCCATCTTTATCAGCACAGCACTTGCTTCCAAATCCTCCTCCAAATAGTTGGCTGCAGATGATCGAGAAACATGCTGGCGACTGTTAGAATAGTAGTCAAGTATTCTTTGTGAAACAGACAGTGAACTGATAACTTCTGCTGTTGAAGTAGTGACTGTAAAACAGGTTTCATCAGAATGCAACATCGAGCATTCAGAAGAAAAGGAGTTAACTGACGTCTCGTATACATTCAAGTCCATTCCTGTAACCAAAACCTTGGGTTCATGTACCATGGGTAACCTGGACACTGCTGAAGAAAACTGCTGTCGAGAGCTGAGCAAGATTTCAACAGGATAAATATCTGTAACTAGAGTAGTCGGTGTCTGGAAATCAAATGGGATTCCATTACTCAGTGACAAATCTACATCAGACACAGATGATGGAACACTATCAATGTTATCTAAAGTGTTTAAAAGGTTAGTTTTTTTCTCGGATGAGAAGACAGAGTTTTGCTCGTCAAAACTTTGTGATTTTATAGGTGAAAAATAACTAATTTCTTCTGATAATAGTGCAGAAGTAGACAGCATTTGTATCTCACCATGAACGAGTGTCATAGTATTTGTAGAGTACTCTCTGGAAAATATTGAATCAATGAAAGAATGCTTCAAAACACCTAAAATTGGTGTAGTATCCGAGTAAACACTCTCTGATCCATCACCATTAGTGGGTGAGAAATCTTCCTCGTCTTCATTTTCAAGCCAAGCATCTGTATGCGACTTGTATCCACTTGCTTCAAATGATGACTCTAGTCCCCCTTTCATGAAAGGTGATGATGGCTCTATATCAGCGCGAGGTAAAACGTCCCCAAACATACTTATAGCAGGTGATGTGAAAGGTAACAAATCTAGGTTACCATACAAGGGCATTTCATCATCATAATCCATTTCCACCTCATTCTGCGATAGCATTACAGAAGTTTCCCAGATTTCTACATCTAATACAGATGTGGAATAAATATCAGAAAAACTAACAACATTACCTCTAGCTGTGGCAAAAGATGCTCCCCTTACGGAACTAGCGACAGGATCTACAAAGACAGACATTGAACCTAATCTATTTACTAATAAATCAACATCAGTCTCGTAATTCTGGCGATTAAGAGGAGATTTAACAGTGAATTCATCATCTACAAAAGAAGTTAAGCTAGATCTCAAAGGTTGTTCCAATGGGAAGACCATTCTAGAATATGATGGGTACAAGCTCGTTGATACAACATTATCCTGGGTTACAGTACTAGCAACGCTATGCAGAGGCCTGCTTTGTTCATGAGCAGGAGTGGTTGAATCTGGAAAATATAATTGCGATGCCAGTCCACTGTCGATACTATTGCTAGGAGTAATAGCATCAAGAATATTGGACATGGCCACTCTATAATCTGACAAATATGATGACCATACACTGTCGATACTATAACTAGGAGTAATAAAATCAGAAACACTGGACATCTCCACTCCATATTCTGACAAATATGATGACAATGCACTGTTCATACTATAGCTAGGGGTAAAAGAATCAGAAACACTAGACATGTCCACTCCATAATCTGATAAGTATGATGACCACACACTATCGATACTATATCTAGGAGTAATAGTATCAAGAACACTGGAGGTGTCCACTCTATAATCCGATAAATATGATGACCATACACTGTCAATACTATAGCTAGGAGTAATAGAATCAGAAACACTGGACATCACTCCATATTCTGACAAATATGATGACAACACACTGTTCATACTATAGCTAGGGGTAAAAGAATCAGAAACACTAGACATGTCCACTCCATAATCTGATAAGTATGATGACCACACACTATCGATACTATATCTAGGAGTAATAGTATCAAGAACACTAGACATCTCCACTCCATAATCTGATACGTGTGATGACCATACACTCTTGATACTATAGCTAGGGGTAAAAGAATCAGAAACACTAGACATGTCCACTCCATAATCTGATAAGTATGATGACCACACACTATCGATACTATATCTAGGAGTAATAGTATCAAGAACACTAGACATCTCCACTCCATAATCTGATACGTGTGATGACCATACACTCTTGATACTATAGCTAGGGGTAAAAGAATCAGAAACACTAGACATGTCCACTCCATAATCTGATAAGTATGATGACCACACACTATCGATACTATATCTAGGAGTAATAGTATCAAGAACACTGGACATCTCCACTCCATAATCTGATACGTATGATGACCATACACTGTTGATACTATAGCTAGGAGTAATAGAATCAGAAACACTGGACATCTCCACTCCATAATCTGATACGTGTGATGACCATACACTGTTGATACTATAGCTAGGAGTAATAGAATCAGAAACACTGGACATCTCCACTCCATAATCTGATACGTGTGATGACCATACACTGTTGATACTATAGCTAGGGGTAAAAGAGTTCGAAACACTAGACATGTCCACTCCATAATCTGATAAGTATGATGACCATATACTATCGATACTATAGCTAGGAGTAATAGTATCAAGAACACTCGACGTGTCCACTCTATAATCTGATAAATATGATGACCATACACTGTCAATACTATAACTAGGAGTAATAGTATCAGGAACACTGAACATGTCCCCACTATAATCTGATAAATATGACGACGGCGCACTGTCGATAGTAACGCTAGGAGTAATAGTATCAAGAACATTGGTCATGCTCATTCTATATTCTGACAAATATGACTGAGACATTATATCCACTGTATCTGTACTAACAATGTGGTTATTGATATCATCAACAAGGCCGGTATTTGTCTCGAGTGGAGTAATTAGGTCGCTAACATAACACGAGTGACAAGAACTCACCAAATTTGGCAAAGGCGAGGAAAATCCTTCAAAATAAGATTGTTGAGATGTGTGTGAAGGTGAAGGTCCATAAGTACTGAGAAAGAGGGAGGGAGAATATTCGTGTGTTCCATCCATTAAAGACGCTACAGTGGACCCTACAGATATATAATCAGAATCACTTAATACATCTTGAGTAACAGATAGCTGTTCAGTAATTCTGACATTATTTGTGGTTGCCAAGTCACTTCCTTCGGTATGCTTGGCGGTTGTAACAGACCGATTTTGTTGAAGGTAAAATTCTGCAAAAGAATGTGAAAATAAAAAAAAATAATTTGGGTAGAATATTCATAAAGGATAAAAGTTGCTACTGTACATTAAAAACATCTACACTTTTGCATTATATGGAAAAAAGCGAGTAAAATCATTAACAACCTATTTCATAACTACTAACCATTGGTTTATATTGAAATATAAATTTTAGGCTAAAGTCCGAGCAATGGGATCAGTGAGATTATTCAGCAATGTCTTAGTTAATACTATACATACAATAAGCATGAAATCTAATTAAAAGCAATAGTTGAAAAGAAGTAAATCTCCAATTCAAAAGTACGATTCACACAAATAAACAGGATTAAAAGATAAATATAAATTTGATTAAAAATACTTATTGCCCAAAGGTACACAAGTGGAGCAAGCGAGTTCAACGATTTAAGTGATTTTCTCAAGCGATTGTGTCATAGCTTCTTATTTTTCATATTTAGTTATATATCATAAGAGATTTTTAAGCCATTGTCTCATTACATTTTATTTTTTATATTAGCTACATAACTGCAAATGTCTTCCTTTATTTGGTGTTATATAATTGTGAGTATTTAAGTATTACTTTTGACTATTCTCCTGTATACAGAAATTGAACGGGGCGAGGTTTACTAACAAGCAGAAGTCATTTAAGGTTTTTCATTGAACCCTGCTATGAGGGTCAGTCTATATGATCTTGGATGGAGTATGAGTATGGATAATTTCTATAACTTTCTAAGAGAAACAAACTACCGTAACTAAATATAATCTGAAATAACTTTCTCAACCCAAGACCAATAAATCCCGAGAATTTTCAGTTCCTATCAAGAAGCTGAAAGATCGGGTACTAAGGACAGACTTAATTCTGCACATACATACCAGACTTGACACTCCCCTTAGCAAATCAGTTTATTAGTATACATGGAAATGCTCTCAACAGCGATTGCTTTAAATGATTCCAAGCATATTTCAAGTACAGCACCACATCATGTACAATGTAAGAGATTTTAATACTAGATTTGTATTTTTCCTAGTTAAACAAGACAAAGGATGTTTCAAGTGGTGCTGGAACAGTCATTGAATATTTTAACAAGTGGGGTGAGGAGAACACCTCCCTCCCACATCTATCTGTTACAGAATAGCCACTTTTGTACTTGCCTTTATGGGATAGTAGAGGCAGGAAACTTGATTTAGATGACACTAGTTTGTATATAGTAGCTAGGAAAATGAAGTTTCTTTTAAAAATTTGCTATTTGTTCCTGTGTGCATACAGTACAAACCTTTCGACCTTTCAAATAAAAGTCGCTCATTAATGGGAGAAAGTCTCCTCGAGCCAAACTGGAAGGTTCTCTTCTCTATTACACGTCATCCTTCCTGGTCACATACAGGAACAGGGAAGATGATGCCAACAACTCCCTAACAGCTAATCATAAGGCCTTAAAAGCTGTTAGAGCCACGGTCAATACTGTACTGGATTAAAAGGAAGCTAGTATTTGGACACTGGGAATCTCTCTAACAGGGAGTTGACATAGTCATGTCAAACCAGGCTCAAAGAAATTTTTCCATCCTCCCAATTGCCAGGAGGAGAAAGGAAGTTGCTTTCTGGCAGATGAGGCTACTGTTGCTGCACAGGAAAACATGCGCTGCTGACTGCAGATCTGTCGGTATGTGTTACTTTGCTGGGGAGCTTGTAAGTCTGGCGGCATAGAGTAAATTTCCCCACAACGTGACAGACACACAGGAGATTACTGGAGGAGGTTGCAGGTGGAAAAAATTGGGCAGGGACAACCCATGGGTTGCCATACACCATTTAAGCTGCAGAGACATCCAAGGCATCTTTAGGAGGGGTTCTTATTCCCAGAAGGACCCACGGAAGCCGAATAAACCATTTGGAGTCATTGCAGCAGGACATCAAACCTGCTTTGAGGGTGCAATAAGAAATGTTCAACCATTCCGTTGGCAGCCGGGTTGTAAGTGGTTGTCTGATGTCCAGCAGATTCACTAAGTGGTACCCCTGTCAGAAGTAACATCCCCAGGGATATCAAATCTCTCTATCCACCCTGAGAGTAAGGCAGATGTACATGAGGCAGATGTTGCTGTTACCATGGGAATGGCTTCAGGCCAACGAATGGAGCAGTCATTGACTGCTCCATTGACTGTCACTGACTGCCAGTCAATGAGGGTAAACAGGTAACGATGTGCTTGTGATGTTATAGGGGACCTACTATGTTAACGTGAATGTGGGCAGAACAATGCCAAGGTTGAAGAAAGGTACCCACTCCTGAATCTATGTACTTTAGCATGAAGTACAGGTGCCGACCCAATCTCTAGCATCTTTGGTAATGTCGTCCCAAATAAACTTCGTCTTCAGAAGCTGTGCAGTAGATCGGCGCGGATAATGTGAAAGGCCATGAATAAAATCAAACGCCTCTCAGTGCATGGGAGCAGGTATCCATGGTTGTGGTCCACCAGCATTGACATCACAAAGGAGGCTAGCATTGGAGTCGTCAAAGGTAGCGTCTTCCCAACGGAAGGATGAGCAGGATGTCCTACATGTTTGGTACTCTGGATCTTTTTGTTGGGCTTCTGCCAAGGTGTTGTAATCCAATCCCAGGTGAATGGCGGCCAATGTGTTTCTTGATAGGGAGTCGGCAACAGGACTCATTTTTCCAAGGATAAGTTGAAGGGTGCAATTGTAGTAAGCCAGGGCAGAGAGATGTTGAAGGGCAGACCAGGCGTTGGACTGTCGAGTGAAGGCGTGCACCAGAGGCATGTAGTCTGTGCAAATGACAAAGTGTGTACCTTCTAAGAAGTGGCGAAAGTGAATGACAGCCAAATGCTCCGCCAGCAACGAGCAGTCGAAGATAGAGTAGCCGGACTCCACTCTGGACAGTTATCTATTGAAGATGGCCAGTAGGCGGGGTGAGCCGTTGACCTACTCCAGTACTGCAGCAATGGCAACGTCGGTGGCATCAGTGGAGAGGAGAGGGGCATGTGGCAGGAAAAATGAGAAGCAGCAGTTGAGGGGGCATTCTTTGCATTACAGAAGGCCACTTCTTGAAGGGGACCCCACTTTAGGTCTTTTGGCTTGCCCTTGAGGGAGGCATAGAGGGAGGCATAGAGGGGGGCAATAGTGGCAGCAATGGCTGGCAAGAAACGGTGATAATAGATGATCATGTTCAAGAATTCTTACAGTGCTTTGACAGTCGAGGGCGTGGGAAAGTTCTGAACGGCTGCTACCTTCTCTGGAAGGGGGTGGACTCCTTCAGGAGTGATGCAGTACCCTAAGAACGATAATTCGTAGCCGCCAAAGGTACACTTGTCATGACGGTCTACAAAGCCATTCTGTTGCAAGCGGTCGAACATGATGCATAAGTGACGGAGGTGTGTTCCTCTTTGGAGGAAGAGATCACAAGCATATCGTCCAAGTAACACACAGAAGGGGAGGTCACCCAAGATGCCATCCACGAAGCATTAAAAAGTGACCCCGGCCATACGAAGGCCAAAACAGGAGTAATTGAAGGCCTATGTACCGACGGGGGTGGTGATGGCAGTCTTGGATGTTTTCTGGGTTCATGGGCACCTGATAATAACCCCCCTTCAGGAGGTCGAACATGGAGAAAACCTTCACGTTGTGTAAGTAGGTCATGTTGGCGATGTTTGGGAAGGGGTAATGATTCGGTTCTGTTTGCATGTTCAGGTGCCTGTAATCCCCACACGGACGAAGGGAGCCATCTTTCTTTGGGACGATCTGTAAAGGTGATGACCATGGGCTTGAGCCCTTTTGGCAAAGACCCAATTCTTCCATTTCAGCGAATGTTTGTTTAGCGGTTGCCAAGCAATCCGGGGCCAGATGCCTGAATCTGGCAAACACTGGAGGCCCCTTCGTCTTGATATGGCGATAAATACTGTGTTTGGATGGAACAGTGGCCGTTTGGCATAGCTCTAGATGGAAGACTTCCAGGTACACAATGCTAAACACCATCCCACAATACACAAGTATAGAGCAACGGTATGTACCTATGCATAAACATGAATAGGACAGCATGGGATACTGAATGCTGCAGTAAGCTAAAGAAGGATCCTACGGTTACTGACCCAATCAGCTCAGCGTCAAGGATACCGAATATTATGCTGGGATTGGTCGTGGCACCTCCATTGACCAATAGTGTGTCACGTACAAAATCAACTGGGCAAGCTATGTCACTCCTCGTAAGTTTCATTTTCCTTACAGTTAAAGGGACCGTCCACTATGGTTTTTTGACATGCCTTTCAGGAATCGAAAATCATATTATTGTTTCCATGTATGCAGAAACATATCGTACATGCTCCAGAAGTTTAGGCCAATTATATTTACAAATAACGAAGAAAAAGCGGTCTTTAAATGATAAAGTCATCTTTACTGTGTCGTCTGCAGGACCAAGTTTGAAAGAATCGTCTTTACGTGTTTATTTTTACATATGTATAGCAATTTTTTTTCACTTATATTTCGAAATCTCTTATGTCTGGCAGAGATGGAAGGAATTGGTAGAGGGTAGGCGAACGCAAACTACGAACTACGAGAATAATACCCAGAGTTTCCAAAGGTATATAGAAGTTACGTTGCATGTGTGTTTGTTTACTTGCATTTTGTATGTACATTGTGTTTTCACAACGTCCTCATGAACTTTACAGCAAGGCTACTGTTACCCAAGGTCAAAGAAACAAAAAAAATTAAACAGCAGCAAAAAATTACCAAAGACAGAGGAAAAGATGAAATAGAGTACAAAGCTGGAACATTCTAACTAAAACTCTGGCAACAATGAGAGGCCACTGGCAACTTATGACATCCTTACACCAAGTGTATTAGCAAACTTAGGGAGCCTCCATGTAGAAATAAACAATAAAAGTACAAGTGGGGTTATCATAATAATGCTGCACATTAAGAATCTATTTAACGATGAGTATTAGTTCTTCAATGATTACTCACTACGCTCATGATATTGGTAATATGTGTTCTCTGATACAGTGTTTTCTTCACAACAGGGATGGTGGTTAGAGGGTCATAGATCCTTCCTCTTAAAACACTACCATATTTACCAAATCAAGTTCATTTTGGATTCTTTTTAAGGTAGAAATTTATGGTTATACTTCATCATATAAGTGATGAGCCCACATTTGTGACAAGTTTTTTTTCCATGGAGAAGCCTCACACCGAGTATAAATAATTCTCTGGTACACTTCCATCAGGACGACATGGCTCGAGCCAAAAAAAGCGATTTTGACGTAGGAAAATATATTTTTAAGTGAGATAGCCATGTAGTCCTGATGGCCCACCCGTTACGTCCTACTTTTCCCTGCCCCTTTGCTCGTTGGAGGCTTCTATTTCACAGTAGCTCACCTGCGACGTGGAATGAGAAGCAGTAACGTATAGGGGCACTCGAAGGTGATAGGATGTGTAACGGCTCCTTATTTATCCTTCCCCTTAGTGGATTAGACTGGGTAAGGTCTGTTCGGGGTGCAGATATCTATGGTTATCTTAGGATACGTCCCTGATTATACACGAAATCTTTGGATAGTCGTTTCCGGGGGTTGGATCCCGTGATACCAGACGGTAATTCTCGTGTAATATCAACCGTAGAAATATTATACTGTAGAAGTTGCCAGAAGGAACTTCCATCAGGACGACATGGCTATCTCACCCAAAAATAGATTTTTCCTACATCAAAATCCCTTTACTGTTTATATAGGAGATATCTATTTTGTTACTTTTAAAATATTCTATTTCTCCCTATTTCCTTTCCTCAATGGGGTATTTTCCCTCTTGGAGTCCCTGGCCTTATAGCATTCTGCTTTTCCAACTAGGGTTGTAGCTTAACAAGTAATAATAGTAATAATATTAAAACTATAACCACAATTTAATACTGTACAGTCAAATACATATAATTCAATATACCTAACCTAATTGTCAATACCTGCAAATTAAGTACTTATTAATACAATGCAATAATAAATGGAAAATCATACAATACATACAGTACATTTCTGTACATACTGTATATGAAATATACAATACCATATGTACTGTACTAATATTACAGTTACCCCTACTATAGAGAAGTACATTTTCTATTATTTATAAACAACCCATTTTCTTCAAATGACTTATAAATTTAATGGGTAACTTTTTATTCTCTGTCTGGCAGGCAAATCTCTTTGTATCATGATTTTTTTTTTTTTGTGATATGAAGTGAAAAAATCTTTGCATCATGGAAATTTTGTATAAAGAAACATTCGTATCAAAAGGTATCACTGTAATTTTTTATATTTTCACTTATATATTTACAGTTTGTTGGTTGTGATTATGCTGAAAGATGCATGAAGTGTTAGAGACAATAACTATATAGGTCAAAAGCATGAAATTTGTCCTGATGAAGAGATGGGGAATATAACTTGAGAGGACTACTTGCATATATGATAGAAATATTGCCATTTCCTCCATCGTAAACAGTCATTTTGTTTCTTATTCATAGTTTGTTATCTATGTTAATATATCGTGAGTTTGCATTTATTTTTATTCATTCGATGTGATCTTTTTGTTCCAGAATGATGCAATTTAAAAATAAAGGGTATTTTGCTAAACAGGGTGAGAAGAATGTCTAAAACTGTTCATAGGGAACCTGATATCTCCTCCCCATAGACAATGTAACCCTTCCAAGCTGATCCCACTTGTCTTGAAAAAGGAGTGTGACATAGATATATAGCCTAGCTAGCTAGTGCGCTCTCTCTCTCTCTCTCTCTCTCTCTCGCGCTCTCTCTCTCTCTCTCTCTCTCTCTCTCTCTCTCTCTCTCTCTCTCTCTCTCTCTCTCTCTCTCTCTCTCTCTCTCTCTCTCTCTCTCTCTCTCTCTCTCTCTCTCTCTCTCTCTCTGTACCAAACAAAGTTATTTTGGAGATAAATTTTACAGATTATACTACTCTATTCTTTTAATTACAGTATGTAGCTTTTATTATCATCTTTAGTACAATCTATGCTAATATCTACATTAGAAAAGGAGGATGCTACAAGCCCAAGGGCTCCTATAAGAAAATCAGCCAGTGCAAAAACGAAATAAAGAAAGTACAAGAAATATATGAGTAATGATAGCAAAAGAGGTCCCCAAATTATCTTCTTTGCGTATGTGTGATGCGTGTACGACTGTGGATTTTGTACACGTATATATGAGCGTGGGGAGGGACATACAGTAATTGGATTTCAGGGAAGGGACTCACCACTGATAAACATACAGCCCAGAAATATTATGATTATGTCCTTATGATCCCTAGTGGCAAGATATAATTAATACTACACTCAACTTTTTTTAATGAGGCGCCATTTGCACCAACTCGCAGGGATGCCCTTTTAGCTCGGAAAAGTTTCCTGCTATCTGATCGGTTAAAATTATCTTGTTCAACCAATCAACGATCAGGAAACTTTTCTGAGCTAAAAGGGCATCTCTGCGAGTTGGTGCAAATCTGCCTCACTAAAAAGAATTGACAATAGAAGCCCAAACTAACCCCTGCTAAAGTAAATCAGACTATTTCTAAAAAACTGCCCACTGATATTTCAAAACATGAAATTTTCAGAGAAAAATTTAAACTACTTTTTTTTTTTATTAAGGACCAATATTTACCATTAATATATGAAAAGATAGAAAATCTTATCCTTAGAAATTCTAGGAAATTATGAAAACTTGTATATGAAAAATGACAATCTTTACAATTACTGCTAAAACGTTTGAAAAAGAATCCGTTAAAAATGAAGATTGATAAGAAAAATAGGTTTTATAATAATTTAGCTAATAAGATTCTTTAAAAAAAATTCAAATTACGTAAATCACCTGGGAAAAAAAAGTAGATTAGGTTTGAAATGACCGCAAAATAACATTATTTTAACAGGGCAGAGTTTCACCCCTTAAACCAAGCTTCTGGAGAAACAATGTGAACACCAGGGAAGGTTAAAAAGAACAAATATATATCTACCACAGAAACCTTCAATATATTGAAGAGCACGTGATATAATTTTACAGCTGCATATAAAAGATAATACATTAAATAACTTGTCTTTAAAATGGCTTTTTAAGAGTATACAGCTGATCCCAGCCTGTGAATAGGATCGCTAACCAAAGTTCAAGGAACATCCAGACTTATGTCCCCTTTGTGTTACAGAAGGTTCGCCTGCATGGTTCCCATCAGGATGATGATGATTCTCTCTGGCCTGCAAAGAGAGGCTCTCCACCCTTGGGTATCGAAGTTGGGAAGGAATGCTCCATCTAGAGGTCCCTATCTCCTCGGAGTGTCCTCTCTAAGGTTGGACAACGACCCCATGGACGGGCAGGTATGTGGGGATGAGTTTTGAGCCTTCAGCTTTGCAATTACCTACGTCACCGACCTAGGACCATTAAAGGATCCTAATGTTCATGTTACCCTGCATAGACTGTGACGGCTAAAAGCAACACATTCTAAGGAAATCCAAGGGGCTATGACGAGCTCTAAGGTAGGGTGGTGAGTCAGTGCCGTTCAGGAACTCGGATATAGGTGGTACCATAAATCTGGAGGGCATAGACGTCCTCCCTCTGGGGGACCTAGATTTTACTCCCAGGTACTAGAATTCCCATTCAACGGATTCGTTCGATTGAAAGAGATTGCCTTGGTTAGCTTAGACAAGGTACCGAAGGTAACGGTATTATTTCCTAAAGGGCAGGCCCGATCTGTCTGGACCAGGATGTTGTCAGCCTGGGGGGTACGATAATTCCAGGCTCTGCCCTTCCAGTTCGACCTACACGTTTGTTGGTCTGATCGGGTCAGTTGTGGGAAGTACGTTCTGTCTGAGACCTCTATCAGACAGGAATTGATAGTCAGTTTCCCACTCGTCATCACAGCCTTCCTCTGGTTCGACGATTTTGTATCTGACCCCCCATCATCAGGTGGTCTACCTCACTGATTCCCCAGGTACACAGTCCAACTCCGTTGGGATGTTTTGCCTGCATGCAGCCCTAGATCCGAACCCTCAGGCTCCTTTCATGGACACCAGAGAGGAAGCTACAGGAGTAGAAGACAGTCCCGACATCAAGGCGGACCTAGGAAAAAGGGGGCTCGGAGAAGGGAAGGACCTAGATTCACTCCCTCACAACGCGGTGGTCCTGGTAGAGGGAAGACTTTACCACTTTCGTGACCATTGGACTCGGTCTGTGGGATCATAGCATAGTCTCTAACGGTTTGAGATGAAAATGGCCTCAAGGTCCTCCTCCTCCGCCAGTGACCTTCTCCCAGAAATACACTCCCGTCCTGAAAGAGTACACCACAGGGTTACTCAAGAAAAAGCAATCAAACGACTATCTCTTAGGTATGGACCTTACTTCCCCGTGGGACCGTCACCACCTCTGTCGATCTTACCGACCGCTATTAGCTTGCGCCTATAGCTCGAAACTTCTCTTCTTATCTGGGTTTCCACCTAAGCAGGAAAGCCTTTGTGTTCAAGACATGCCCTTCGGCCTCAACATTGATCCCAGGATATTCACGAAACTGGGAGAGGCAGTGTTAGAACAACTCAGGAACCAAGAGATACAGATCATTGCTTATCTGGCCGGTTGGCTCATTTGGGCCCGGCCGGCCATAGAAGGTAACAGAGCTACGAAGGAATTTCTTCGATCGCTCGACAACCTGTGATTTCGGGTCAATCTCCATAAGTCTCGCCTGCGACCATCAGGCCACTTAGAATGGTTAGCCATTCAGTGGGACCTTTCGAAGCACACGTTGTCTCTCCCTTCCAAAAGTAAGAGGAATAGGTTCCAAGATCAAGAATTTCTCAAGCACAAACAGGTGTCCAAAGAGCCTAGAAAGTATCCTCGGCCTTTCCCAATTCACTTCAGTAACAGATCTCCTAATAAAAGCCAAACTCAAGACATCAATCGATTTTGGAGAAAGAGAGCTACAGTACCTATAAGAAGACAAGGTCTCGAAGATCCCCTCTGTCGGGAAAATGAGACTACGCCCATGGTCCGAACCGAAGAACCTCTCCAAAGCGGTTCCTCTACAATTCCCACCTCCACAAGTGACATTCCATTCAGCCGTGTCTCTAAGTGGATGGGGGGATTTCTCCGAACATCAGATGTTTCAGGTTCTTGGTCACTAGCCATGAAACAGTCCCATATCAATGTTCTCGAAGCCATGGCAGTGTTCTTGACCCTGAAGAGAGACTCTCCTCCGAGGTCGACCCACATCAGAGTAGTGTCAGACAGCACAGACGAGGTACACTACGGAAACAGGGGAGGATCCAAGTCACCCAACCTGAATCAGATCCTGGTCACTTTCTTCGCCTGGGCAACAGAAAAGAACTGGTTCCTGTCAGCACCTCACCTAGCGGGAGGCCAGGATGTGAGAACGGGCTCACTATCCAGGACGAGTTCCCTGGAGTCAGAATTTCACTCCGGTGGATACTCAGGTTCGTTCCAGGCATCCAGGTAGATCTATTCACATCTCAGATCAATCACAAACTTCCTTGTTATGTGACCCCAATCCTGGACCCTCGGGCTCATGCCATGGACGCATTACCCCGGGATTGGAATCATTAGAGGAAGATTTCCCTATCTCTCCCAGTGAATCTTCTAAAAACTTTAACACCGACTGCGCTCCTTCCGGGGCGCAGTGGTTTTAGTACCACCTCACTGCCCAAGAACAGTTGGTTTCCTCTCCTCCTCGAGTGGAAACTCCGTCCCATCCGGATTCCGTTCCTCAAACTGACCCGAGTATTCCAAACTCACTGTGTCAGATTACTCAAGGATGTCCAAAACCCTAACTTTGTGGACTACAGGAAGTTGGCAGCTCGTAGAGACTCGAACATTGAACCGGAAAGCGATTTCTTACTCGAATCAGTCAAAAGGGACTCGACAATTCGCCAATATGATTCGGCCGTTAACCCCCAAAATAGGTGGTCCCCTTGGAAAGTTATTCCTCTTCTCCAAGATACTTTTCTATGTCCGGTCACCACTCTCAGGGCCTTTTTAGCCACGACTGCTACCCGATCGTCTGGCCCCTTGTTTATCAGGGAACAAGGAGGTACCATTCCCATACGTGGTATTAGGCTATAGATCCTATACTTCGTTTGACAAGCCAATCCGGGATCATTTCCCCCAGAAGATGGACTTTGATGACCTTATAAAGTTCACGGGTTGGGAATCTCCTATGGTCTTCAAACGCCACTATCTAATGAACTTACAGGCTCTTAAATACCCAACAGTTGCAGCTGGGAGCCGTATCTCTCCCCAGTGATCTTTTGTTCTTCCTTTCATCCATCTCTTTTCTTCTCCCTCCTACCCGCCACTCGCACCACGACGCCGCTTCCTTGGTGGTTCGTTAGCCCTAAGTTTATTACATATTAGGTTATGTTTGTAACTATTATTGATTACCGTTGTTACAGGGTTGGGATATTCTTAGCCATGTCAGTTTTGTAGCATGTTTCCTCTGATACTCGGAGGCTTCCCTGTTATCATGTTTGTTTACCTTAAATAATTATGATTTTCTTTACATGGTGTTGTTTCTCTCCCCTCTTTAAATTAGTTATTGTTGGGCTTGGAAGGCATTCTCTGGTACATTTTCACCCGGCGCCACAGATCGACCCAGAAAAGGGATTTTGACGAAGGAAAAATCTATTTCTGGGGAGAGACCTGTGGCGCCCGGTGAAACCCTTCCCCTTTATTTTACACAATCCCACCCTTTCCTTTCCAAGCCATCATGGCCAATACAGAAGGATGTTGTTCAGATGGCGCTCGCGTCGTGGCGTGGGTGGTGTGGCGCTGGTGGTTGGCAAGGGCCTTTGTATCGGCCCATCCCTTTGACGAAGGAATTAACTAAATGGAAGACAACCTGTGAATAGTGGATTTCACGCGCCTTTGCTTTATACACGACACCCTAAAGGTGCTCGCGCGAGGGTTGTAACCTCAGCATTCCATGCTTTTATCTTTCTCTGGTATAATTGGAAGGTTTTATCAGAAAAGGTATATAAGAAGGACTCTTTTTCACCGGGCGCCACAGGTCTCTCCCCAGAAATAGATTTTTCCTTCGTCAAAATCCCTTTTTTTCACAACCACCCAAGTTTTTAAAACCAAAGTTACCACTGTGGAGCTTAACCACTTACCACAACTAACCATACAAAAACGGTTATTATTATTAATTGCTAAGCTATAACCGTAGTTGGAAAAGCAAGCTGCCTCAAAAGCCTAAGGGCTCCAACAGGGAAAATAGCCCAGTGAGGAAATACAATAAGGAAACAAATAGAATAGTTTGCCTGAGCCCGAGTGCACCCTTAAAAAAAACTAACCCAGGGCAGAGGAAGACCTTGGTACAGAGGCTATAGCACTACCCAAGACCTAAGAACAATGGCTTGACTTTGGAGTGTCATCCTAGAAGAGCTGCTTACCATAGCTAAAGAAGACTCTTCTACCCTTACCAAGTGGAAAATAACTGCTGAACAATTACAGTGCAGTAGTTAACCCCTTAAGTGAACATGCAAATAGGAGAAAAGTTATTTAGAATATAATTGTTCTTATCACTAGTTTTACTTGTTTCCTTAATTAACAAAACTGTGATTGTACCCTAAAAGATTGTTAAAACCTACATAAAATATCTTATCTGATAACTCTAGTGTACAAGGGAAAAATTGTTCAATTTTTTAGAAGAAAGCTCTCGATATTTATAATAAAGGATAGCATTTGATACAGCCAACTCTACTCACCATTCCTTACATTTTAGAATGAAATTTAGAATATAATTTCCCTTCCCTTTAAAAGCAGTTTTGTAGTGGGGTAGGGGACTTAATTTTGGCTCTATGAAAATGGATAATAATCCATCTCTGGGAAGTCTTAGTTTATTTGCCAATATTTTAAGTTTTTTTTGGCCATGTAAAAGAATTTCAGAGTATAGTCTTCTAAATTAGTACCAATTGGTCAATCGCATGTCAGTGAATTCACAGTTGCCAAAAATAACTTTTATCATCAAATTCGCTCTGCAGTGTGAATAAAATTCATAGCAATACTGTAATTCATTTACATAGTGTTTATCCTGGCCAGTTATCAAACTTATGCCTCTTCACTAGAATTAATTAAACTGCTTGGTTAATGGGAGAGAAAAGTTGATTCAGGTCTGTCCAAAATCCTGTTAAATTTGGAAATTTGTGATAACTGAAATTATCCCATATTCATCATAAGTGCCAAGTACAGAATTTGAAACTAAGCAATGTATGGATTTTTAACTAAAAGACTGGACTTACTTTCTTTCAATTCGGGAGCTCAAAACTGATTCTAATATTAAATTCACTCTGCCTTTGGAATAAAGATCAAAGGGATATTCATTCTATCACTTGTAAACTGAATGAGATGTATTATGTATTCCTGATTTTTGTGCTTGTTTATATCTATGTTTGTATAGCTTATTTCATATACTTTTAAATTTTTCTCATTTATGTTGTTTGCTGCTTTTTTGTGAATAAAACTATCAATCTATTTATTATTAATATAACAGATTACAAACCTCTATTAATCTATTTCAAAGGGTATGCTGCCACAACTTACTGTCAATATCCACTGTTCTTTCTATAATTTTTTTTTTTTTAAATACAAAATATACCATGTCACCCGTATACCTTTTGTCTGACATCTAAAATGAAGAGAGATTCACCATGTGATTGGCCATGTTGAAAAATTCACCGAATGGGAATTAAAATATATCTCCCGAGCTCGCATGTTTCTAGTGTGGTCTACACCATATTACACCCAACTTCATTAAATGAAACTTAACTTTACAACCATGATAGCAACAGCTTGGAAAAAAATGTCGTCCAAGTATTATTTCTCAAATCATTTAAAATCAAAAGCTAATGAACAGTTAACCCAGACTGTTCTTTAGTCTGCACCCAAACAAGAAAGAGATATAAAAGAAGAAGGGTTTTTATTACATGGGAATCCACGTTTGCCCCCAAAGGTTGTTAGTTAGAAAATGGAAGCATAAATTCAACCCAGTATTTTGCGATTATCGATGTCCAGAGAGTTAAGGTTAGGAAAGGTGACCTTTACAGGTGTTACACGGAAACTTTAGAGGGGAAAGAGAAGCCATCTTGTAATGCAGAATTAGAGGGTCGGAGAAACTAACTTTTAATTATACTGTATAGTGGTTCCTACTGTCCATGACAACCTTCATATTTGTATCACATGTTGCATAACCCAATTAAAAATTATCCAAGACTATAGTGAACTGGGAGGCTGGGAGAAACGTAGAGAGTAGAGGTCCCCTTTTTTGTTTTTGTTTCATTTGTTGATGTCGGCTACCCCCCAAAATTGAGGGAAGTGCCTTGGTATATGTATGTATGTATAGTGGACAAGAATACATTAATAACATAGGGTATAAAATGTCAGTATAATCTTAATTGAATATAGAAGATTAAAAAGTTGAAAAACAGGTACAATTGAGGTCGAGTGGAAAAAGGGGAGAAGTTGATACCTAGGCCAGATTTTTCCCATGTAGAGAAATTAAGACATTTCACAAGCAAAGCTTTAATCAAGGAAGAGGTAGAAAGGGTTAGGTTGGAAAAAAAAATGCAGTTATATTAATATGAAAAGATTAAATGAAATTCAACAATAGTTTAAACATGGAAAGAGAAATGTCTTACATATGAACGAGCTACATGCCACTGTTAAGATTTCTGCGTAAAGTATATAGAATACCGTGAGGATTTGCATTAAGGCTTCATCGTTAATTAAGGGGCAACTGTTGCACAGATTTCAGATAACATCCTTTACTGAAAACTTAATGGGCAATATTCCTCTTCATACATCCGTATGCCAAAAAAATCAATCCATACAGAAAACAAAATATTGTTAGTAGTAACTTGGCCTTATTGGTTCATGAATAAAAATGCTGTATGTTAGAGAATAGGGAAGGAAATATGTTAACCCTTTTACCCCCAAAGGACGTACTGGTACGTTTCACAAAACTCAACCCTTTACCCCCATGGACGTACCGGTACGTCCTTGCAAAAAAATGCTATTGAAATTTTTTTTGCATATTTTTGATAATTTTTTAAAGAAAATTCAGGCATTTTCCAAAAGAATGAGAACAACCTGACCTCTCTATGACGAAAATTAAGGCTGTTAGAGCAATTTAAAAAAAATATATACTGCAAAATGTGCTTGAAAAAAAATAACCCTGGGGGGTTAAGGGTTGGAAATTTCCAAACAGCCTGGGGGTAAAAGGGTTAAAGAAATAAATTTCTCAAGCACTGTTCTGAAATACAAAAGCAATTTTGTTCTTACCTTCAGGCAAGTCCCTCTTGTATCTTCTGGAGACCTTCAAGTTGGCATCGTCATCGAGATCTTTAAATTTTTGTAGAATTTTCCCAATGCCCGAAAAATAAGTTTGGTCTTCATATTCATAACAACTGAATGGTTCTCTCAATGTGTAGTAAATATCACTATACTCGGATATACTTGACACAAACCGAGAGAAAATTATATCAGTCAGAGCATTTTCAATAACGGTAGCTTCTCTTGATGAGCCAATTAGCTTCCTTATCAAAAACGGATATTGACCAATTTGGCGTACAGTGTCACACACGACATACGTAATGTCAGAGTTGCTTTCTTTTAAATTTGTGGCTTTAGAATTACCAGATGTTTTATGATCCAGGCTTACAAGTTTCCTGGAACTATGAAAAACTTGGTGCAATGCAGATATAAGTAATTTCACTAATGGTAAATGTTCTTTCAAAGCAGAATTCAAGTTCACTTTAGCAATCTTGGACATAGCAGAAACATTAAGCCAATTAAAGTCAACTTCTTTAAGCTTATCTTTCAACAGCACCCTGTAAAGTTCAGCATTATCAATAACTGTGTCCACTTCATTATCACTTACAGGAATACTTATTAGTTCCCAATTGTCTTTATCTTTTATTGTGCACTTTGCATCTAAGAGCGAATCAGTGTGTATGTCAACATAATCAGGTGCGTAAAACTTTTTCAAAAGGCTAAAGTTATTCAAATAACACAATGGAATCTTGATACTTTCCCTGGATTTTGAGAGCAATAACTGAATCAAGTTATCCAACTCTGCTTCACTTCTGATGACGTCTACGAGAAGAATCAAAACGTCATTTGAAGCAAAGCTTTTGGGCTGAATATCAGAAGAAACGGAATTTTTGTCACGTGTATGATTTTCTGACCCTGTGGCTGCCCGCTTTACTCTACTCAAATGCTCGGATGACAAGCGGATTGTCTTAAAAGCTTTCCTGGATGTGACAATCTGATCTTCATCAACTTTCATTATATCCAAAGTTCCATTGTTGACCTGTAAGTGTAAAACAAAAATGTATCAGACTTTTTATCCCATTATATCCATAAAAGTGAATAAATGTTAATGCAAAGGGTATGTAAAGTTATTCTAAACAATTAATGCATTAAGACTATTATTGTTATTACTACTGCAGCAGTATTATTAATATTAAACCACATTGCTCTAAATTGCATATGGATAAAACGTAATAACCTTATCCTTTTCATAAGGAACAATGCCAATTGACAAAGAAGTTTACAGTTACTGTATCTATAATTTGATTTAAATACTGCTTTGATTTAAATACTGACATCGATCGTTCCTCATGGGAAGAAACAGCCAGGGACAGGAAAACCTGGAGGAGTACAGTACACCATGGCACCGTGGACTTCGAGGAGAGGAGGAGACAAAATGAGGAGGCTAGGAGGAGAAGAAGGAGAGAGCGATTAGAACAGCCCCGCCCACCACCTACCCTCCCTTGTGAACACTGTCCGCGACTCTTCCACCACAGACTAGGACTTAACAGTCACATCAGACATAAGCACCCACCCCAAAGATAGGAGGCTGATGGCTAACGACAGAACCCAATACTCGGACACGAGTGGGCGCCGACGACGACTGCTTAGAAATTTGCCACAAGTTACAAAAAGAGAAAATGAAAATAAATTACCACAAATATATGTCCAAATAAAAAGGATGATATAAATTACCAAGGGATATTCAAACACGTCCTTCTCCTCCCATCAATAAACAACAAGGCTAGTTATCAGGGAATTCTCCCTTGAACTAAAAGCATGTTTTCAAATTCTTTGAACTTTAACTTTGATTAGCAACCATAGGAATAATTTTCCATACGAGGAACAGTGAAGACTTTATATTCATAACAACAGTTCTTTAAATCGCAATACTATCCATGGCACGAGATACTGAGACCACGGATTATGATCGGCCAGAAACAATTCCCTTGAACAACCTACACAGTAGTAGTTACCAACAGATCCAGAAGACCTCGCCAAAAAAAAAAAAGCTTAAGTTGAGCAATCTGTAATTAGAAGCCTGTCAGCATGGCCACGGCGATACTAAGACCGAGGACCAAGGCAGTATATTAAGGCTTGGCCAACCACTGTCTTACTGCCATTAATCACTAGTATTTTACTCAAAACATTAATTACTTCAAAGAAAAGAAAACCGAAAATTTTCTAGTTTTAGAGGTAAACCTAGATAAAAACCAAGCTTATAGAGAGACGTAATATAAACATCAGGGGAGGTTCATAGAAATAATTGTAATGAGATATTCAAACGTCATTCAAAGAAAGAATGAGTGAATGATTAGTTCCTAGAAAGAATGAAGGAATGATTGACTTAACTGTTATTTCCTTGACGGAATGCATCTTCAGCCTTAGTGAAGGATAACAGAGCTTATAATGTCATTGCAAAAAAGATTATAGTTGAATAGTACTTAAACAAGAAAATTGTGCTTGACAATTTTGCTATTTGTAAGGAAATCAAACGAAAACCATTATAGTCCAAAATAATGTATGTTAACCCTTTTACCCCCAAAGGACGTACTGGTACGTTTCACAAAAGCCATCCCTTTACCCCCATGGACGTACCGGTACGTCCTTGCAAAAAAATGCTATAAAAATTTGTTTTTCATATTTTTTAATAATTTTTTGAGAAAATTCAGGCATTTTCCAAGAGAATGAGACCAACCTGACCTCTCTATGACAAAAATTAAGGCTGTTAGAGCAATTTAAAAAAAATATACTGCAAAATGTGCTGGGAAAAAAATAACCCCTTGGGGGTTAAGGGTTGGAAATTTCCAAATACCCCGGGGGTAAAAGGGTTAATATGAATACAAACCTCTATAGTGTCCAAGTTAGATATGACGGAGATTGACTGGGCTCCAACTTTGGAAAAATAAGCCTTTTCCAGTCTATATGCAGAATCAGATCTATTCACAAGCAACTGCCCAGGAACTTGTATACCATTGATACTTTGACCTTCCAACCACTTACTTCTGATGCTGTGGAAACTGTGATTACCTGTAATAAGAGTAAATAAAAGTCAAACAGAAGCATAGGACAAATTTAGAGAGATTTCTTTCATGGCCATACATTTCATCCAACTTCATACAGTTCCTAAAAGAATAAAAACGAAGATATCTGTGAAGAAAATGTTAAGTTTAGAGCCTACTGTATTTCCATAACTTATAATTTTAAGAAAAAATTGGAGGTCTGACGACAAAATACTTATGGTAGAATTATATTAAGAATTTAAAAGTACAGGAAAAAATATACTAAAAATAATTTGAACAAATTATGGATTGGGAAGATGGTAAGAAAACTTTTCTGGGTCGACCTGTGACGGCCGGCGAAAAAGTCCTTCTTTGTACTTTTTCTGATATAAATCTTCCAAATATACCAGAGAAAATTAAAACCATGGAATGCAGAGGTTACAACCCTCGCGCGAGCACCTTGTTGGTGTCGTATATCTAACAAGGGCGTTTGTAAAACACTATTCACAGGCTGTCTTCCATTTAGATAATCCCTTCATCAAAGGGGGAGGGCCGTGACAGGCCCTAGAGAATACAGTTGGGTTACCCTACCGACACCTACCACTCGCGCTCACCAGGTTATCCTTCTGTTTTGGACTTGCCCGCAAAGTTGATAAGTGTTTTGCCCAGTGTTTTTCGAAGTGATTGTCGTTAATTCAACATGACTGACGTTGCTACTTCACCCTTACCAATGTTAAGTACCATAGTTTGTTTTGGCAGCTTTTGACAGTACCGGGCATTTGTTCCGTTTCCAATATGGTGGTTTTTAGTTTTGGAAGCGATTGTCCTGCCGAGGTATCGGCAGCCATTTTGGGTTATGTTCGCTTCGGTAAATATTCTAGTTATTTTTGCTCATCTGGTACTCTGTCATCTAGGTTATATCACTTACGTTTTATGGCCTTTTTGTGTTATCATTAATTTTTATTAGTTTATACTATGGTATTTATTTGCTTGCAAGTCCAATTTGGACCTACGAAGAATAGCGATTTAAAGAATAGCGAATTAAAGTTTAGCGATTTAGTCTGTTAGTTTGTACTCGCCTCAGAGGCTTCGATTTAGACTATATCCTTGTTTATTTGTTACGTTGTCGTTATTCTTCGTTCTTGGTTATTACAATTACTAAGAAAAGCAATCAATTTTATTAATTTTCTTATTTTATTGTGTGATGTTAGTTTTTTATTATGTAACCTTGAGAGCGAAAACAGAGACTGCTCGTTCCCTGTTCTACAGATATGAGTTATCCCTTCTCTCGTTTTCTTTGTTAGCTCGAGTAAGAGAGGTGAATTTCCCGTTCTCCGTTTTTATACGATCACGAGTTATTCAGGCCTCCTCTTAGTATCAGAGTTGATGATAGTACGTTTAATATTATAAACGTTTTTATTGATGTGGTTACTGTTAATATAGCTAACACTATTAATAGGTACGTTAGTGTACGAGTCATTAATTGGGGTCGTTTCATACCGACACCCTTAGCTCCGCCTTCAGTTATGCTTAGCTCCGCCTTGAGTTATGCTCCGCTATAATGGATACTCATTGGGTGAGAACTAGTTAACGTACAGGAGCAGATTTTTGGAGTGCAACGGTGAAATCCGGCACTCGGACTCCGGCTGAAGCCTTTTACACACGAACCTTTGTCATGTTTGATCATAATTACACCGTTACAGCCGGCTTCACGGGAGATAACACAAACATTCATTGAGGTTAATGTTATCGTACCGGGGACGGTCACGATATCACGGTGACGGGCCTTTGCTACCGGATCTCCGGTACAAACAGAGATCAAGCAGACGGCCAGAACCGGAGTTAACAATGTGATACCGATGAAGACTTCACAGTTTCATTATTACGGTCCCTTTTTCATCGAATCTCCGGCTTCATTGGAGATAACACAAACATTCAGTATTAGAGAATGTTATCGTACCGCTGAGGATCACGTTTTCACGATGACGGACCTTTCTCACTAGTTCTCCGTTACAAACAGAGATCAATCAGACGATCAGAATCAGGGTATGAACCCTTTTTCATGAATAATCACAATATCGTTATTACGATCCTTTTCATCGAATCTCCGGCTTAATCGGATATCGTACAGGCGATCAGCATTGAGGTTCATATTAGTTTTCCTCTGGTGTTCACGTTGTCACTATGACGGACCTTTGTACCGGGGATTGTTACCGGAGCTCCGGTACAGACAGAGATCACTCAAACCACGGGTGGCCAATCTCTTGTTTTGCTGTAAAGGAAAGGATTTAACATGAATACAAAGTAAACTGTACTTACTTTAATGACACTTTGAATTTGCGTTGGTAATATTCATTAGCTATTCTTGAAAGTCCTAATAAAAATATATGAACATAACTATGCCTATATTTATGCATATATTTAATTCTAACTATGTATAAATATGGATAAATATCCATACAACATCGTGTTCAAATAGAAATAAATTGATTATGCCTATATTTATGCATTTTCAATTCTAACTATGCCTAAATATGAATAAATATCCATACAACATAAGTGTTCAAATAGAAATAAATTGATTGTGCCTATATTTGTGCATATTCAATTCTAACTATACCTAAATATGAATAAATATTCATACAACATCGTGTTCAAATAGAAATAAATTGATTATGCCTATATTTATGCATATTCAATTCTAACTATGCCTAAATATGAATAAATATCAATACAACATAGTGTTCAAATAGAAATAAGTTTCCACTCAGTACTGGGAACCGAACGTTGGCCCCTTCTAATGAAGGGCCGAGTCGAGACTAACCATGCTATGAGAGGCTATCTACTGTTCCTTGAAACTCTGGTCAGTGAACAGATGAATCAATAGAATACTAATAGCCAGTAAATAATGTTAGACCCGGTTCTGAACGTCTGAGTCAGGGGTGGCCAACCTGTGGCGGATGCGCCAACAGTGTCACATTTCATGAATACAAGTGTCGAACTATACCCCAAAAGATAGTACATTAAATGACTATTCTTTAAAATTTATTTTTATGAGTTATACAGCTGATCCCAGCCTGTGAATAGGATCACTAACCAAAGTTCAAGGAACATCCAGACTTATGTCCCCTTTCTGTTACAGAAGGTTCGCCTACATGGTTCCCGTCAGGATGATGATGAATCTCTCTGGCCTGCAAGAGGGGCTCTCCGCCCTTGGGTATCAAGGTTGGGAAGAAATGCTCCATCTAGAGGTCCCTATCTCCTCAGAGTGTCCTCTCTAAGGTTGGACGTCGACCCCATGGACGGGCAGGTAGGTGGGGATGAGTTTTGAGCCTTCAGCTTTGCAATTACCTACGTCACCGACCTAGGACCCTTAATGGATCCTGATGTTCATGTTACCCTGCATAAACCGTGACTGCTAAAAGCAACACATTCTAGGGAAAACCAAGGGGCTATGACGGAGCTCAAAAGTATGGTGGTGAGTCGGATCCGTTCAGGAACTCGGAAGTTTCCCCCTACAGCCCCAGGCATATCGAAGTAACCTCCTTCGATAAAAACAACGCATAGAGATTTGCCTTACATGTTCCATATATAGATGGTACCATAAATCTGGATGGCATAGACGTCCTCCCTCTGGGGGACCTAGATTTTACTCCCAGGTACTAGAATTCCCGTTCAACGGATTCGTTCGATTGAAAGAGATTGCCATGGTTAGGTTAGACAAGGTACCGAAGGTAACAGTATTATTTCCTAAAGGGCACGCCCGATCTGTCTGGACCAGGATGTTGTCAGTCTGGGGGGTACGATAATTCCAAGATCTGCCCTTCCAATTCGACCTACACGTTTGATGGTCTGATCGGGTTAGTTGTGGGAAATACGTTCTGTCTGAGGCCTCTATCAGACAGGAATCGATAGTCGGTTACCCACTCGTCATCACAGCCTTCCTCTGATTCGACGTCTATGCATCCAAATCCCCCTCATCAGGTGGTCTACCTCACTGATTCCCCAGGTACACAGCCCAACCCCGTTGGGATGTTTTACCTGCATACAGCCCTAGATCCGAACCCTCAGGCTCCTCTCGTGGACACCAGAGAGGAAGCTACAGGAGTAGAAGACAGTCTCGCCATCGAGACGGACCTAGGAAAAAGGGGGCTCGGAGAAGGAAAGTACCTAGATTCACCCCCTCACAACGCGGTGGTCCCAGTAGGGGGTAGACTTTACCATTTTCGAGACCATTGGACCTTCGGTCTGTGGGCTCATAGCATAATCTCTAAAGGTTTGAGGTGAAAATGGCCACAAGGTCCTCCTCCTCCACCAGTGACCTTCTCCCAGAAATCCACTCCCATCCTGAAAGAGTACACCACAGGGTTACTCAAGAAGAAGCAATCAAACGGGATCGATCACTGAAGTTCCAAAGCCACCTGTTCACGATTCCGAAGAAAGGCTTGTCGGCATTGAGAGTGGACCTGGACTTGTCAAGCTAAACTCTTACATTCTCTGCGACAAGTTCCGGATGTTGACTATCTCTCAGGTACAGACCTTACTTCCCCGTAGGACCGTCACCATCTCTGTCGATCTTACCGACGACTATTATCTTGCGCCTATAGCTCGAAACTTCTCTTCTTATCTGGGTTTCCGCCTAAGCAGGAAAGCCTTTGTGTTCAAGACATGCCCTTTGGCCTCGACATTGATCCCAGGATATTCACGAAACTGGGAGAGAGAGTGTTAGAACAACTCAGGAACCAAGAGATACAGATCATTGCTTATCTGGCCGGTTGGCTCATTTGGGCCCGGCCGGTCATAGAAGGCAACAGTGCTACGAAGGAATTACAGTACTTCAATTTCTCGACAACCTGTGATTTCGGGTCAATCTCCAAAAAATCTCGCCTGCAACCATCAGGCCGCTTAGAATGGTTAGCCATTCAGTGGGACCTTTCGAAGCACACGTTGTCTCTCCCTTCCAAAAGGTAAGAGGAATAGTTTCCAAGATCAAAAAATTTTCTCAAACACAAACAGGTGTCCGAAGAGCCTTAGAAAGTATCCTCGGACTTTTCCAATTCACTTCAGTAACAGATCTCCTAATAAAAGCCAAACTCAAAGACATCAATCGAGTTTGGAGAAAGAGAGCTACAGTACCTATAAGAGACATGGTCTCGAAGATCCCCTCTGTCTTGAAAATGAGACTACGCCCATGGTCCGAACCGAAGGACCTCTCCAAATCGGTTCCTCTACAATTCCCACCTCCACAAGTGACATTCCATACAGCCGCGTCTCTAAGTGGATGGGGGGGATTACTCCGAACATCAGATGTTTCAGGTTCTTGGTCTCTCTCCATGAAACAGTCCCATATCATTGTTCTCAAAGCCATGGCAGTGTTCTTGACCCTGAAGAGAGACTCTCCTCAGAGGTCGACCCACATCAGAGTAGTGTCAGACAGCACAGACGCAGTACACTACGTCAACAGGGGAGGATCCAAGTCACCCAACCTGAATCAGATCCTGGTCACTATCTTCGCCTGGGCAACAGAAGAGAACTGGTTCCTGTCAGCACCTCACCTAGCAGGAGGCCAGAATGTGAGAGCGGACTCACTATCCAGGACGGATCCACTGGAGTCAGAATGGTCTCTAGACATAATTTCATTCCGGTGGATACTCAGGCTCGTTCCAGGCCTCCAGGTAGATCTATTCGCAACTCAGATGAATCACTAACTTCCTTGTTATGTGACCCCAACCCTGGACCCTCGGGCTTATGCCATGGACGCATTACCCCGGGATTGGAACCATTAGAAGAAGATTTCCCTATCTCCCCCAGGGAATCTTCTAAAAACTTTTACACAAACTACGCTCCTTCCGGGGCGCAGTGGCTTTAGTACCACCTCACTGGCCAAGAACAGTTGGTTTCCTCTCCTCCTCGAGTTGAAACTCAGTCCCATCCGGATCCCGTTCCTCAAACTGACCCGAGTATCCAAACTCACTGTGTCAGATTACTCAAGGATAGCCAAAACTCTAACTTTGTGGACTACAGGAAGTTGGCAGCTCGTAGAGATGCGAACATTGAACCGGAAAACGATCTCTTCATCAAATGGGACAAAAGGGACTCGACAATTCGCCAATATGATTCGGCCGTTAACAACTAGTAGGTCCCCTAAGAGTGCAGACCATACTCGTATGTCCCCGCATTTAGCCATCTCTTTCTTGAGGTTCCTATTTGACAAAGGCCTAACAGTTAGCACTCTAACCACCATCAAGTCAGCTTTGAAGAAGATCTTCCTTGTTGGGTTCAACATTAACCTAGCTGATTCCTATTTCTCATCAACCCCAAAAACATGTGCTAGGCTTCGACCTTCGGTTCGGCCACAAAAGGACTCTTGGTCTCTGAACGGTGTTCTCAAACTTGCGATGGACACGGACAATGAATCCTGCTCTTGTATCACTCTTCTTAGGAAGACTTTATTTCTAACGGCTATGGCCTCAGGTGATGGAACATCAGAACTAGCAGCTCTCTCACGAAACCCGGAAAACATAGATTTCCTCCCTTCAGCCGAAGTACTCCTTTTCCAGACAAAGCTTTCCTAGCTAAAAAATGAGGATCCGCAAAATAGGTGCTCCCCTCGGAAGATTATTCTTCATCCCCAGGATTTTTCTCCATGTACAGTCACACTCTCAAGCCCCTTTTTAGCTAGAACTGCCACCCGCTCGTCTGGCCCCTTGGTTATCAGGGAACAAGGAGGTACTATTTCCATTCACGGTATCAGGCAACAAATCCTCTACTGCATTAAACATACTAATCCGGAATCATTTCCCCAGGCTCATGATATACGGACAGTAGATGCCTCCAACAATGACTTCCAGAACTGGGACTTTGATGATTTTAAAAAATATACGGGTTGGAAATCCCCTATGGTTGTCAAACGCCAGTATCTAAAGATCTTACAGGCTCTTAAATACCCGACGATGGCAGAGGGGAGCCTTATCCCTCCCCATTAATCTCCTCTTCTTCCTTTCTTCCATCTCTACTCTTCTCCCTCCTACCCGCCACTCACACCACGTCGCCGCTCTCCTTGGTAGTTCGTTAGCCCTATGATATTTGCCATGTTTAATTCCTATGGTTTAACTGTTATTGTAGTTACCGTTCCTTTAATGTTTAGATATACTTAGACATGTAAGGTTTGATGCCTTTTGCAATTTGACACTCAGTTGGTTCCTTGTCGTCATTATTATTTAACCTTACATTCCCTATGTCATTTGGCTGGTTGGTAATTGGACGATTACTTTATTATATCATAGTATTGTCGTACATGGTGATTGTATTCTCCTCATTATGTTATTAATTTATTGGGCTTGGAAGGCATTCTCTGGTACTTTTTCGCCGGCCGTCACAGGTCGACCCAGAAAAGGGATTTTGACGAAGGAAAAATCTATTTCTGGGGAGAGGCCTGTGACGCCCGGCGAAACCCTTCCCGATTATTTTTGTACGAACCCACCCTTTCCTTGCCAAGCCATATGTTCTTGCAGAAGGATGACCTGGTGAGCGCGAGTGGTAGGTGTCGGTAGGGTAACCCAACTGTATTCTCTAGGGCCTGTCACGGCCCTCCCCCTTTGATGAAGGGATTATCTAAATGGAAGACAGCCTGTGAATAGTGTTTTACAAACGCCCTTGTTAGATATACGACACCAACAAGGTGCTCGCGCGAGGGTTGTAACCTCTGCATTCCATGCTTTTAATTTTCTCTGGTATATTTGGAAGATTTATATCAGAAAAAGTACAAAGAAGGACTTTTTCGCCGGGCGTCACAGGCCTCTCCCCAGAAATAGATTTTTCCTTCGTCAAAATCCCTTTATTAGATTACAAGAGTTTTTCAAGATAAAAACGTAAGTATGGTTGTTAATATTATAACTTTCAGGCTTCAATCATTTAAAATGATTATGAACATAAAAAATAATACTAGATAAAATTCAAGCTCAACTTTAGATAACCTATTTTCATTTAAAAACATGTTATGGGTATAATATGTCCTTAACTCTCAGCAAATGTTAAAAATTATGAATATAAGCTATCTTCCTAATAACACTTCCAGACTTCTTACATACTTGTATAACAAAAAAAATAAACCTTACAGAAAATACACACAGTAAAACCTCAGCATTTGAATGTGTCAAAGCTCAAACAAATTTGTTTTCGACCAAAAACGTCGAGTGAAAAATGCCCCTATTCTTGAACAAATATTTGGTACTCGACCAGTGCAAGTAAAAGCCCGCCAAGCTGAGTGCCATCAGTCACGCATTGGCCATTGTTTTAGTTTAACGTAAACATATGCTCTGCCTAATTTTTCGTGTTACATTGTGCTATATCTTTGTTTTGCAGGATTTTTTTTTTTATTTTGATTCTTTAGCATTTAAACAAGGGTACAAAGAAAATTAAAGTGAAAGTGGTCACGTAAAAAGGAAAATATTGTGAACTATTAAAATGAAAAAGGGAATAATTTCTAAGTACAAAATGCTGTACTCTATTCATATTTTTAACATTGAGCAATAATCATTTTCACTTACTACTGATAGTGAAAAATTATACTGCACTGCATTAAGACAAGGTAAAACCTCTGCATCCTATATAATCTAAAAGTTAACACATGACTCGGATGTAGATAATGTTAAGCGGGGTTTACACGGCCGAGCAGCTCGTCGAGCCCGGTTGTCGAACCTACTTGTAGAACGGCTCGAAGAGCTTTCAGACAGTACATCGAGCCTCAGTGTGCCTCGTGCTAAAACAACGTCAACATGTCTCTCGACCAGGATGATTTGATAGCCATTGCTTTAGCAGTGGCACTAAGAAGGAAAAAAAAAGATCAAAAGAGAGAAATTTTCATATACCAACTTGCTTGTTGCTTTAAAATTAGAGCCTGATGACTGGCGCAATTATTTGCGTATGGATGAAGACACGTACATTGGTCTACTGAATCGTGTCAGCCCTTTCATTACTAGGCTATGAGGAAGGCCATAACTCCACATGAAAGACTGAGTGTCCGCTATTCCTTTGTTTCTGGCTACTTTATTGGAATAGTCTTTTGATTTAACTTTCCATAAAGCTGGATGAGCTCGATATGCATGTATGAAATCAAGTACGACTTTCTTCTCATTCTTACTTTCATTAATGGCAGCAATTATGCATTTCTTTGATGATATTTCCTCTAGCAGGTTTGAATAATAACTGAGGTTCGATGCTCGACACCCGTTCACACGTTCACACCGCTCGTCAAACAATGTAGCTCCGCCCACAAAAGTCAAGATGAGCCTGACTTTCATCGAGCCGCTCGACGAGCGCGCTCGACAACCAAATAGCCCGTTTACACGCTCGAACATCAATTCAAACACAGTGTTGTCGAGCCAGGCTCGACGAGCTGCTCGCCCGTGTAAACCCCGCTTAAAAAGTATCAGGTTTGTGCAATTCATTGCCTTTGATAATTAAATTGAATGCTATAACAGGTACAAATGAAGTATTAAGACCTCAAATATAAAATTCAGAGCATGAATTGAAAAGATGCATTGTCATTGAATCTTGCGGATCTTCCTTCCTTACCCGAAATTGTAGGCCTGTTGAAAGAATCCAGTTTCAATGGAGTCTCAAGATTTATGCTGCCTGTAACATCACTGTCCAGATTACCTCTGTACGTCAAATTACCACGAATTTCCAATTTCCCTGTAAGTTTACAAAAAGATTATTAAGGTTAAATCTTAACCCTTTTACCCCCAATGGACGTACTGGTACGTTTCACAAAACTCATCCCAGTACGTCCTTGCAATAAAAAGCTAATAATGTTTTTTTGCATATTTTTGATAACTTTTTGAGAAACTTCCGCCATTTTCCAAAAGAATGAGACCAACCTGACCTCTCTATGCCAAAAATTAAGGCTGTTAGAGCAATTTCAAAAAAAATATATTGCAAAATGTGCTTGAAAAAAAAAAAAAAAACGCCTGGGGGTTAAGGGTTGGAAAGTTCCAAATAGCTTGGGGGTAAAAGGGTTAACATGATGGAACACAAATATAGCTTCATGTTAACCGTTTTACCCCCAGTCTATTTGAAACTTTCCAACCCTTAACCCCCAGGCATTTTTTTTTCAAGCACATTTTGCAAGATAAATTTTTTAAATTGCTCTAACAGCCTTAATTTTCGTCATAGAGAGGTCAGGTTGGTCTCATTCTTTGGGAAAATGCCTGAAGTATTTCATAAACTTATAAAAAATAGGCAAAAAAATGTAAATAGCAGTTTTTTGCAAGGACGTACCAGTAAGTCCATGGGGGTAAAGGGATAAGTTTTGTGAAACGTACCAGTACGTCCATTGGGGGTAAAAGGGTTAACAAAATGCTTATCTAACAGCATAATTACTAAAAATTGAAAACCTTGATTAGCACAGCAAAGCTAATAATAATAACAGGAAACTAGTTTTACAAACCTCTGATGAAATGATATTCTTCTGTAGTAATTACATTCTTCAGTAGATTAGTAACATTGAAGCCATTAAGAGTCTGGCATTCTAACTTAGTAACTGAAGCGGAGGAGCAATTGACATAATCTGAAAAAAAAAGAATATCTATCATTTCCAATTGGATAATTGTTTGAACACTGTAATAAGTTTCGTAGGTAAAATAGAGGCAACACCAACTAAGTTCTGGAAATGCGATTTGTGGTAGGCACTAGAGTAGCAAAATGCACAAATTTTTTGTCTAATGAATGAGGAAGTTATTGATTATCTTAAATCTATTTCAATTCTAATTTTACAATTTTTCTTGCTTGAAATAACAAATCCTCTCAAATATAATTATTCAAACAAACCATAATAAAAAAATAACAATCAAATTTCAATTCTTGTTTGTGAGAGAGAGAGAGAGAGAGAGAGAGAGAGAGAGAGAGAGAGAGAGAGAGAGAGAGAGAGAGAGACTATACAATATCCACGTACCAACTTTAACTTGGCCATCTTAATATTTTTTATAGTAGGTTGGCCAAGGTCCCGGCCATCTATCGAGAAAACCGCTAGTGTGTTATTGTGTTCTTTGACTGGCCAAATAGTATTACACTGGATCCCTCTCTCGTTATGACTCGCTTTTCTTTTGCCAACAAATACACCAAATATTCTGGCCTATTCTTTACATACTCTTCTCTTTCTTTATACACCTGACAACACTAAGATTAGCAAAATAAATCTTCTTTACACAAGCAGTTAACTACTGCACTGTAATTGTTCAGTGGCTACTTTCCACTTGGTAAGGGTAGAAGAGAACTATGGTAAGCAGCTCTTCTAGGATAAGTATACTTCAAAATCAAACCATTGTTCTCTAGTCTTGGGTAGTGCCACAGCTTGTACCATGGCCTTCCACTCTCTTGGGGTAGAGTTCTCCTGCTTGAGGGTACATTCAGGCACATATTCTATCTGTTTCCTTAATTCCTTTCCTTCCTTGTTTGAGCTCTTAGGCTTATAGCATCCTGCTTTTCCAACTACGGTTGTAGCCTAGCAAATAATACTAATAACTTGGGTTTAAACATATCAATAATTGGAAAAGTACTTTACTTACCCATTTCATGGATACTATTAATAGACAAATCCCTCTGGATCCCCAAAAAGAGCTTGCTAAGAATTCTATCAGCGTTAATCTGTTGTGCATCAATATCTCCATCAATCTTTACAGCTTTCTTGAAATGGTGGTGCCCCGAGAGCGTTGCGTAATCTGCGAATGGTTGCCCTGCTAATTCATTCACCTTGATATCAGCCTGAAAGAATAAATAATATACTATACAGTATTTTGAAAGTACATATGGTAAAATTGCCAAGCCAGAAGTTCATTAGCCCTCATGGGGAAAGCAATCGTATCCAAATATATAGAGAGAAAATAATTTAATGAAAGAAAATATCTAATCTAAAAGTATACACCTGTTTTTATTCAGGGATCTCTACACACGATCCAAAAGATGTTTATAAAATTTCCTTACCAAAATGCTTTACCTGATCTTCCCAAATATTCTTTTAAACGTAGCATGAAGAACCCAATTTCAGTCACTCTTTCCAATTGTTTTACTTTATTTTCAGAGGTTACAATTCATTACATAAATTTTTATATTTTTCCACTTATTCCATATATTCTCACATCCCCAATTACAAAAACTTTTATGATCCAGTGTGTTTCTCTAAAGAGTATCCATGTCATTGGGCAATTTTTAAATATGGGGTACTGCCTATCATGAAGTTATCACATCATTTTGAAAATACCCAATATGTAATCTTCAGGAGACATTAGAATATATTTTGAAGGTCCTTAATATCACCTTTAAGTATGCCTTTATATTTGATGATTATGCCAAGGTTGTGTCAGATCATTCAAGGAATTAGTATAGGCTTTGAAACATAAGAACCTTAGATACTAAATACTGTATTATAAAAATATGAGGTAAATAATCTAGAATAAAAGATAATTTTGTATTCAACATTCAAAATTCCCCGACACATACAAAAGTTGGCTTATCAATTCCTTCATCCCTTTGGCTTCAAAGAACAATAATAAACTATTCTTTAATACATTCGACATTTCCTGCTACCTTTCTTGCTTTACTTATTCTTTCACTCTTAATCTTACCTTCTTTACATCTACTCCCAAATACTTAATTGAATCTACCACATAATTTTTCCAAGATTCAAAAAACCCTTATTACTCCATCGTCCCGGTGTCCATTTTCCTTGTGCCCATATCCACATTCTAATTTAGCCTCTTGTTTAAACTTTCAAACTCTTTCCCTGCACTTCAACACTATCCATAATCAGCAAATTATCACCTAAAAACATTAATAATTCCACAATCAATTCATAACCTTATACCAACTAACAGTTAAATTTAAAACCATAGTTAATCTATTCTTTTTTAAAAGATCAACCTTTTTCCTTCTAATCTATTTCACTTGTCCTAATCACATTTAGAACCTTATCTTCACACTTTCCTCTGGAAGAATTATATTTACAACCACATATTCCCCACTTGACCTTTTTGCAACATCTGTTTTAATGTGGTTACTGTTCTTGAAATATGCTACTACAATAGTTCAGTACTTCTCTTACAGTTTATATCATTTTCATATTTCCTTTCCTCATTGGACTATTTTTCCCTACTGGAGCTCCTGGGCGTATAGCCTTCTGCTTTTCCAATTAGGGTTGTAGCTTACATTGTAATAATAACAATCACATGATATAAATGAATGCATAAAGCTAAACAATTCTACAATTGTTACCTATAAATCCTTTTCAACGTCTCATATTTTCTTATTATTGGATATAGCAACAAATGGCAAGAGAAACAAAACTTTATATGGAGTCTTCAACAGTATGTTTTAGTCAGCAAAGAGATAAACTATTTTTGAGGCTATCTATATTGTAGGTGCTTGAGATTTTATAGCAACCTGTAAAAATGCGTGAATTGGTTCACAAGAGTTAATATCACTAGACATCAATGGATTACGGTGCAACTAGTCCTTCACTACTCGACATGTCCTACAGAGGAAAATTGTATTCCCAACTGTCTGTGTGGAAAAGACATCCATATAACTGAGCAAACCCTTTTCAAGCTATCTAAAAGAGGGAGCATTTTTTAATCAACCTGAAAGAGGAAGTATTTCTTAGTCAATCTCAGAGTCTTTTTCATAAATCTCAAAGAGCATTTTCTAAATCTCAGAGAGCATTTTCTTAATCTTAGAAGATGTTTTTAATCAATCTCAGAGAGCATTTTCTTAATCTTAGAAGATGTTTTAATCAATCTCAGAGAGCATTTTCTTAATCTTAGAAGATGTTTTAATCAATCTCAGAGAGCATTTTCTTAATCTTAGAAGATGTTTTAATCAATCTCAGAGAGCATTTTCTTAATCTTAGAAGATGTTTTAATCAATCTCAGAGAGCATTTTCTTAATCTTAGAAGATGTTTTCAATCAATCTCAGAGAGCATTTTCTTAATCTTAGAAGATGTTTTCAATCAATCTCGGAGAGCATATTCTTAATCTTAGAAGATGTTTTTAATCAATCTCAGAGAGCATTTTCTTAATCTCATAGTATTTTTCTAATCAATTTCACAAAGCATTTTATAATTTTAGAGAGCGTTTTTTAATCAATTTAAAAGATGGACTATTTTTCAATAATTTTATCCACAGGGAGCATTTTTTTATTATTTTATCTAACATTAAAGAAGACATAAAAGAGAAAAAATCCTCCTCAACACATAAGTATTACATGTTTGTCGCCTCGCATTCAAGAGGGTCCTATTTATACAAAGAAAAACATTGCAAAAAATGAAGTATTCTTTCTCCCAAACCTTAAAAGGCAAATAGTACAGTGATGACAAATAAAGAGAAGTCTTACATACCCAAGAAAATAACATCTCAACAATGCTACACCTAACTGACAATTTCCAAAGACTATAGGAATCAAATCATGACAAGCAAATAAAGGAATTTACTATAGTGGAAAACAAGACGACACACAAACCTAATACAACTTATGGTTAAGAAATTACACTATCTAGGGAAAGGCGACCACTGACCTTCCAGGCAGCGCATCACAATTGCAAGAAGAAAGGACAACACCAGAGAAGCTATTGTTACAAGGAGTTGGATACTAACACAAATTCAACTTATAATAAAGACAAAATGAAGAAATACTGTAATAAAACAATATTATATCATTTAACCCTTTTACCCCCAGGCTATTTGGAACTTTCCAACCCTTAACCACCAGGCGTTTTCTTTTTCAAGCACATTTTGCAATATATTTTTTTTTAAATTGCTCTAACAGCCTTAATTTTCGTCATAGAGAGGTCAGGTTGGTCTCAATCTTTTGGAAAATGCCGGAAGTTTCTCAAAAAGTTATAAAAAATATGCAAAAAAAAAAGTAATTAGCCATTTTTAGCAATGACGAACCGGTACGTCCATGGGGGTAAAGGGATGAGTTTTGTGAAACGTACCAGTATGTCCATTGGGGGTAAAAGGGTTAATACAGTAAGCAAAATTAAATTTGTAATAACCTGATTTCTATTTCACATGAAACCCAACTATATGTTGACTTCTGTAGCTGGAAATCATAGGCATGGGACTCAGGTTAAGCTAAAATTTAACAAAATTTTACTTACAAACAATTCAACTTAGAAACAGCTCCTTGGAACCAATTAAGTTTACGAGTCAAGGACCTTCTGTACTTGATCTAAATAAATCTCCTGAGGCAGTAAATTGGCTATGAGGGTTTTGCAGTGCCATGTGATGGCACACAACATATTCAAATTGTAAAGAGAGTTGGAAAAATGGCAACCACAGGTAGTAGCAACGAGAAAGATCATGGAAAAAACACCACAGGTAGTAGCAACGAGAAAGATCATTGGAAAAAACACCACAGGTAGTAGCAACGAGAGAGATCATTGGATAAAAACACCACAGGTAGTAGCAACGAGAAAGATCATTGGAAAAAACACCACAGGTAGTAGCAACGAGCAAGATCATTGGAAAAAACACCACAGGTAGTAGCAACAAGAAAGATCATCGGAAAAAACACCACAGGTAGTAGCAACGAGAATAATCATTGGAAAAAACACCACAGGTAGTAGCAAGTAGAAATATTATTGAAAAAAACAACTAGAGGTATCAAAATACATTTGAAAAGTATTCGAGTTTGAAAAAGCAAATTTTTACAATTTTGTCTGTGCAGGACGTACATGAAAACCAATCATCATTATAAATGAACTTTCTGTAGATTGCAGCATTTTCAATCTACACAAGATGTGTCCAGGTGATAATTCATGCAAAGATAGACAATTTATGATAAAATAAAACAATAATTACCCAATGCTTACCTCTATCCAAATATAAATACAAAGCAATTAATTTACATTGAACATGAAAATAATTACTAAGGAACTACGAAATTTTCCTGGATTCTATGCTTGCAAAGATGCAAATACAGTAATGTGAGAGGAAAAATTATTTACCTTTATTTCTGCTTGGGTTATATTCATCTGTGGAAGTACAAGAGCATCATTCAAGAGAACTAAATCGTTGTCATTAACAGGCAATCCATTGACTTCCAAGAAGTTCCCAAGTACATTATCAACAATAGCAACTCCCTTGGAGCTCGAGGAATCCAGACTTTTGAAGTGTAATTTGGCTGCAATTAAAGGATAAAATTAACTACTCGCGTGTCTTGTTATACAATTTAATTGTTTTCAGAAATTTCAGAAAACCTATTTTTGGTTTATTTTTGGATTATGGCTATACAGCCCAGTAGTGGGGCCTATAAGGGTGTGAGGGGTCAAGGAATACTATATGGTAGAGTAGGCAAAAAAATTACAGTATACACACCGAGAACTACAACAATATAAGTAGTAACTTGACAGGCCTTCAGCCATTAAAAATTTTTGCATGGTGCAAACAATGAGGCATGAAGTTGAACCCCAACAAAACTCGCAGTATCATTGTGAATAGGTCAAGGAAGGTGGCTCCTCAACATCCAAATCTCTGCATTGATAATGTTTCTTTGACTGTAAGACCACTTTAAAATTTTGGGTGCAATTTATATTGCAACTTTACTTTAGAGAAACTCATTCAGTCTGTTTCTTATTTCCTTGCACAAAAAATTGGCATATCGAGCAAGTCTCAAGATTTTCAGCATTCTACACTGAAGAAATGTTTTAATTATTTCATTCTAACCCATTTCAAGTATTGTTCTCTTGTTGGGTCTTCAGCTGCTGAATCTCACTTTAATTTGTTGGACAAGCACTTGCAGTCAATTAGATTTCTTTTCATTACTAACACAGAGCTATAAACAATTGAACCCTCCCCCCACGCCCACCTACCCACCCCCCCCCCAAAAAAAAAACACAACAGTTTTGTTATGAACAACCAATTCGGATAACTGCTGTTTTGCTAGCATTTCAACTTTTGTTTGATACTAAATTACCGTAGTCATTACAAATGACCAAATGACATTCAAGTAGGACATGACCAATATATCATAACATTATACCTTTTACAGTTTAAGAAAAGGTAAAACAAATTGCACAAAAACTATCTAAAGAACAGAATGCCTACAATAGCTGATGGATTACTGTACTTTGACTTCTTTATGTCTGTTCGGCATACGTCCGTTCTGACTTTGTGTCACTCACCCTTAAATATTAAACAATAATAATTGGGAAAAAAAAAAAAAAAAAAAAAAAAAAAAAAAAAAAAAAAAAAAACAACACAGTACGGTACAATATTCTTCCTTAAAAAGCCTCATCTTAAATACTTCAACATGCAATTACTCTCTTGACTAACCTGGCCAAGTAACATTTCCTTTAATGGGAATTGTCCTCTTCATGGTATCTACAATACGTTCGGAACGATCCTTTAAGGCGTTAACTCTATCAGTAAGACCTGCGGGCATTCCTGGCAGGACATCATTGGTAGATCGCTCAAACACCTGATAATGTCAAAAACTATTATATCCAAACAACTGTTAATGTTCATTAAGATAACTTTATTCATTTTAAGTAAACATGTAAATAATTTACTAGGTAGTAGTTTTTAGGTATCCCAAAAATTCCAATTTTATATTCAAGATAAAATTAGAACTTGAAAATATATTTCCTCTCTTTCCCAAGTGCAAAAATGATAAGAATTCATCTTTTTCCATAATTCTGTGCAAGGAGAAATAAGTCCGACATAAAATTGTCAACCCAATATACTCTTCTTTACATCTGTTCGGCATACGTCCTTTACTACTGACTTTGTGTCACTCATCCTTGAATATTAAATACAAAAATTAATCTGTTACGTTGTTTTATGTGACCTTACGTCAGCCTCCAAGTCGCACAATAATGATGAAAAATGGGTAAGAAAACAAACAGATTCTAGTACACACATTCTGACTGAAGTGCGGTTGGCCTCATTACTTAGTCAAGTCAAACAGTTATTTCACAAATGGATGTTAACAGTATGATATGGTTAATACTTCTTATATGACTTTAAAAATATAAAAGATTAAATATTCAATTACTGTAATTATCTCAAAACAATGATTACTATACGAATAATAAATGTACAAATAGTTATAACTATTATTATTATTTATCACTTTGATGTAAGATTACGTTTCTGTCCCTTTCTCACTCAGAGGTACCATACAGCATAAACCTTTAGCAGAAGAAATATTTTAAGTCTCGGTTAAATACTAAAAAGAATAAAATCATACTTTGCTTAAATCTATATTCGATAGGTCAGGCATAAAACACTGCTGTCGATTTCAACTGCTGATTTATAGCTTTAGCCGACAACATAACGTTTACATACTGAAAGAAGTCTAAAATAATCATTGTCTTCAATATTAACGGAGCTCCAGTTAATCATTTTTTAAGTCGTACTCCTATTAAAGGTTGAAGGTATTCATTATGTGTAAGAATAAATTAATTTTTAATTATTGGTATTATACTTAATGAATTAACCCACACGCTACAAAACACACTCCCCCTCCCCAGCATTATTACAACTACCCTTCCCCGTCATTATTACAACTACCCTTCCCCGGCATTATTACAACTACCCTTCCCCGGCATTATTACAACTACCCTTCCCCGGCATTATTACAACTAAAATAAGTAAAAAAACTTAATGTACAAGTGAGAATAAAGTGAACACACATCTCCGTCATTATCACCATCTTATTATCCTTTTTCCCACAGTATTTCAGAGTAATGGAAAAGGGAATTATTTTGGTATTTCTTGATCCCTCTAAAAAAATGGATTAGATGAAACCAAAAGTTTACCTCTTTCCAATGAGGTTAACATCTCTACACCCTAAGTTATGACATTTCCCATTTTACTAACCTTATCTACAGTACCTCTCTGCAACACTATCAGGTCTCCATCAATCCTTACATTCTTCTTGAAAGAGTACCTTGAGTTATTTGACAAGGGAACTGTAACAAAGCTGGCATCCGGATAGACAGATTCCCTAACCATTTTGAGCCTTGAGCTGCACCACCCATCCAAATCAGAATGATATGTCTGCGGAACATGTAAATAAGTCATTTAGAAACAAAAAATGGAAAATTGCAAAAATTTATGGTACCTATTTAAAGACAAAAAATATTTTACCAATTTATTCTTTTTAATTTGTTCTTCTTCATTCTGAGGTTTAAACCATAAAAATATATCAGAAAACTTGGAGACCATATGGGTATATACCACTTAATTCTAAAAAAAAAAAAAAAAAAAAAAAAAAAAAAAAAAAAAAAAAAAAAAAAAAAAAAAAAAAAAAAATAGAAAAAAAAAAAAAGTAATGGATCCTAAACCTGATTCGATCATTGGACTCCTTTTCTAGGTTAAACTAATCTTCATCACAAAATATAAAAATACATTAAATTCTGCATGGTAGTCTCTCAAGGGTATTCTTTAATTGCTTCTATCTTGTGAATTTTCTGTTGAAGTTTCATGCTGGCAAAAAGTTTCTTTATAAATTGTCAATAAAACCAGTTTTTTTTTTTTTTTCAATTTATGAAATACAACTTGATATGACACTACTCATCGGAAACTTTCACCTCTAGAAAGCAGCAAATATCATTTGACCTTATCAAGTCTTGTAACTTTAAAAATCTATTGAAATTTTCCCAACACAAAAAAATAGCAAAACTCAATTTGCTCCATACTTACTTTCAAGAAATTCTCTCTTCTCATATTCACTTTAAAGAAGACTGGGAGCTCAGATAACAGATCTCCATTAACGCCACCTTGGTAAATAGAATAAAAAAAACCCTCATTGGCAATATCTAGATATAAATAATTCTTCATTAGAAGTAACCTACTAATAAAAAAGAATTAATTTGGGAATTATAAACACAGTAGAAGTTTACAATGAATTATATAACTTTTAACCCTTTTATCCCCAGCTATTTGGAACTTTCCAACCCTTTATCCCCAGGGGTTATTTTTTTTTAAAGCACATTTTGCAATATAACTTATTTAAATTGCTCTAACAGCCTTAATTTTCGTCATAGAGAGGTCAGGTTGGTCTTATTCTCTTGGAAAATGCCTGAAGTTTCTGAAAAAAATTATAAAAAATATGTAAAGAAAAAAAATATAAATAGCAGTTTTTTGCAAGGACGGATTGGTACGTCCATGGGGGTAAAGGGATGGGTTTTGTGAAACGTATCAGTACGTCCTTTGGGGGTAAAAGGGTTAATAAAATGATAGCTTGTATCATTTCAGTCTTACCCAAAAGAATATTTTCTTCAAGCTTAACACCTGCCAATCCAGCAACTCCGGGGCCAAACGTTCCCTGCGTATATTGGAATTCTGCGGGAGCGAACCTCCATCCATTATACCGGTATATCTTGACTCCCGTTAACGCATTGGCTACAGCAAGCAAAACATTATTTTCTACCTGCAAACAGTTGATTATAGACATTAAGGTGTTTATTATTATAATTATTCTTAAACTTCTCATTTAGTTTTTCCTTATTTCCTTTCCTCACTGGGCTATTTTCCCTGTTGGAGCCCTTGGGCTTATAGCATGCTGCTTTTCCAACTAGAGTTGTAGCTTAGCAGGTAATAATAATAATAATAATAATAATAATAATAATAATAATAATAATGATGATGATGAATGAAATTTAAGTAACTATTTTACAGGATGTTCATAAAGGTATTGCTTTTTTTCTATAGATCTTTTTATAATCTAAGGTTATCTTTCTGATTGTTATTAATATATTATAGTCTCAGAATATCATCTGTAAAAGTAATTGTCGTACAAGATTGTAAACATTTAGCAAAAATAAATGGATTTAATTCTAAGTAAAAAAAAAATACTTCTCTAATTTAGGATACCAAATATGACTAATCTAACTTTAAATGAATGTATTGATTAAGAGCCAAATTCTTATCTACAGATAACAGCAAATAAAAATTAGTGTGCTTAAATCTAAGATTTCCGATTTGTTTGCAAGCAATCAAGATAACGCCCAGATAAAAATGTTTGACCAATATAAACTGCGATAATTTGTTTGCAAAATTTAAATCCATGCATTCATAAAACTGGTGACCGTTAAGAGGAAGTAATTGTTACGTGAAAAAATCAATACAAATATGAGTAGGCAGCCTATAGCAATGCATAATACTACAATTTAGCATCAACAAACCACTACTGTTCATGGTGTAAGCAAGCTATTCCATCTAACATTCCTTCCGCAGGTAGATGTAGAACAATGGACAGTGGAGAGAGTAAGGAACTATTTCAGTTTCCTCTTTACACATACAATCCTCCCTATTTCATACCATTATTTTATTAATGCTGGCCTTAGAGTATAATCTGTGGTATGAGCTAAGGGAGAGCCAATGTAAAGAATGAATGAAAGTGAGTAATGTTCACAAGAAAGGGGAAGAAAACAGGCCATGTTGCTGATTTGAATCTTGACCAGGGACCTATGACGACGTAAGGAGACTCGTGTAAGAGCATGTGAAATATAGAGAGTAGGAATATGTTATAGTAGAGAAATTGTATACATAAAACACTCAAAGTCAATCATATACTGGTGGTGAAAAGCTATCACTTTTGGAAGATAAATTGCAGATAAAAACCTACCATAACGGAGGTTAAGCTGTAGCAATCATAATAAGTGATATCAGAATCTCTCGGTCTACGGTTCTGACTTGTCAACGACAAGAATAGAATTAGGTAAACTTATTTACCTTCTATAAAAACTATAAGTAGAAAAGATTCAGGCCTATTGATGATATAAAACAACTACTCATACGTTCGATGAAAAATTAAATAAACACATACAGCTTAGCTTAATAATGATACTGAGTAAGGCAAGACGAAGATTAACATTTGTACAGACATAAAAGCCAAGGACAATATTTTACCACATACCTCGATAGCAAGCCACTGGATAGCATGTTCGGTAGGAATTTCTTGAAAAAGTACAAATCTGTCGTGATGATAACAATATATTCCCGAAGTTGTGTATGGATTACATTTACCTGAAAGAAATAGGTTACCATGTAAGAAACTAAAATGAAAGTTAAGATTTAATTCATAAATTTACAGACTGTACTTTTCAAACAGAATGAACTATAGAAATTAGGAGAGCCACTACTATTACTATTATAAACTTGCATTTCTCTTAAAATGACAAATTGTTAATCATCACTAGTGTTTGAAAAACTTATTCCATCTTACCATCATGGTCATCTTGACAGTAATTGGCAACAGCAAGAAAAGTGTTGGTGCGTCCACTTGTGCGTAAAACGAAGGATGTGAAATGTTTGGCACCTTTCGTGGGCAGCAACTGAAGAGGAATGTACATCTTACTTGCTGATGAATAACTATATATATAGCTATAGCAGTTGTGATGACCTGCAAGTAGACATGAAAAGGACTGCTGAGCATCTTAAAAGTATTAGCAACTTTGATGGGAGGCCTTTACAATATTTTTACAAAACTTAGCGAGACCAATGGTAAATAAACTTTGGCCAAACAGACACTGCAAAGAATCTTTAATAGTCTACAGTGTACAGTCTAGAAGAACTAAAATTCTGCCAATGCCAATGATTAAGTTGCAAGAACAAGGGTTCAAAAAGCTCAGGGAAAAGCTAATGAGATTCTGGAAGCCTGGTAAACATTACAAACTGCTGCAATATTATCATTTAGAAGGTATCATTAATATCATGAATAATTTGTATTTTTCCTAACTATATAGACACGAGTCCTTTAATACGAGAATTGATTTAAGACCAGCTGGAACTCGGCAGTTAAAAACTTAAATAGTTGTGTCGGCCATGGATAGTAGTTAGTGGTTGCCTGTGGAGAAGCACCACCCCTTCTGATGGTTCACCAAACAAGCCGCTTTAATGACGTCTGGACTTTATTGGGGAAGGTGAAGGAGGGAAGTTAAAGAACTTGGGTTAGTATACTTGGGAAAAATACAAATTACTTCTAAACCTTATGGTTTGTTTGTAAACGTACACAAAGCATCTTTCATTAAAAAACTTATTCTCAGATGGGTAGAAGTCACAATACCAACTGGCTGGTTAAAATCCTGGGATTGCTATGCTCGAACCTGATAAGGTAAGAGGGGCGTAGCATCATATACACTTCGCGACCTAGGGTCGAAAGGAATGCCAGGTTCACAGCCTAGGCATCCAAGGCTGTCATCCATAAAATAACTCTCTCTAGATCAGCAAGTTTGTTAAACAAGACATATCAATTCAATGGGTTTGCCTGTACTGTATCTATCCATCCTCCCCCTCGTAAGGAGGATGGTGCAGTGAACACTTCTATATAGTTGATAATATAAATGTGGTGCTTACCTGTATCAACGTCCACCTGCCTCGTTGAGATTCCAATTGCTATGCCCCATGTGAGGGGAAGAGAAAAAAAAGAGCCACTTAACTCTCATCCCAGGCTTATCTCGTAACAGACATCTTAGACATGATAATTTTATTCCTGCAAGGAAGCTAGGACCAATACAAGACTTGCTGAACAACCATCACAGGTCCTAGTGAAAAAGTCTTAATCCTCTGGGAATCTGATGACGCGATTCTGCGTCAATAAATTTTTACCCTTGGTGCTCCAATGACGTGATTGCCACGTCATCCAATAGTTATTTCAGGGAAATAATCGCTAAAAATCTCTGCTTCATCAAAGGATAATGAGATCTGTATCCGAGTGAGACCAGGTATTAAAACCTAGTCGAAAATGTACACATATAGAAATGACAACAGCGCATACATAGGACAGGTCAAGGTAACGTTCAGTACCTAGCAAGCATTTGCCTTTTTATGTGTGTTCGGATCTGTCATAATAAACTACTTTCTAAGGGCATACTGACAATGGTCAGAAAGTGCTCATGCATCTCATTTTATAAAAAGGTGAATTCTACACATTTCAATACAGGTAGTCATCGATTTACACCCTAACTTTAACGACCACTATTTCATTGCGATAAAGTTATGACCACTTTTTCACTGTGATGAAGTCACAACCACTTTTTCGCAGTGATTAAGTAACGACCACTTTTCACAGTGATGAAGTCATGACCACTTTTCACAGTGATGAAGTAATGACCACTTTTCACAGTGATGAAGTCACGATCACTTTTCACTGTAATGAAGTCATGACCACTTTTTCACAGTGATGAAGTCACGATCACTTTTCACTGTGATGAAGTCACAAATCTGTCTGAAATAGTACAATAATAGGAAAAATATTCCCTTGGAAATTTCTCTTCTTTTAAAGAGATAAAATAATCTCTTCGTAAGTTTGCATTTTCTTTTATTGATAATATACTGTATCCATTTCAAACAAACAATGCATAAAGGAAAGTTTTAATCTTTGTCAAGTTTAAATCTATGTCTGGTGATGTCATATTTCTGGCAGAAAGCGAGTGATTTCTTTTCTATAGGCTTCCGATTAATATTGGTATTCTCATAATTGAATTATTGAGTAACAAAAAATATTTTATGGGTCTGTACTAGTTGTTATCAGTACTACTTAGCATAAATTTAACTCAACCAGGACAGAATCTCATTTTAGGCATTTAATTTCATTACTTTCACCTCTGACAGTAGATCAATATTTATAAAATGAAAGCACACTAATGCAACAAATATTTTCTTGGAAATAAATATATTTTTTTTACATTATAAAAATAAAATACTTTTGGTTGTTAAGTTAGTATTATCTTGTATTGCTTGCAAGAAAAACAGGAAAGGTTTTACATATTTCCAAGTCAACTTGAGGAAAGAAAGCTGAAAAATCTAGTGATTTCCTTTCGACGCGTTTCAGAGTAATGTTAGTATTTCCATTATCGAAACATTGAGTAATGATACCAGGAATTTCTAACACTTATGTCTAAATAAATATGAAGATTTAAATATAAAAGTAAAAATTTAAATATGGGATGGAGCTTTAAAAATTAACTAAATATAGAATATTTTTATATGACAACTGCTGTATATTGTACGATCGTGTGACACACGGTTGGTACAATATATACACATACTACAGGAGTTTTGAAGACTAATCTTGAAGGTAAATTCAGGGGGGGGGTCACATCATACATGACATATAAAACGAGCAATTAGATATTTCCGACCTTCAACAAAGGTTAACGGAGTCGTCCATGGCCTAAGATCTATTTGTGGTGGCAATTTTGTCAAAATACGTCAATTTGTTTACACGTTATCTTTAAAATGGCGAACAAAGAAAATCGAGATCATCTTCAAAATTTAATGGGAGCGTCCATGACTTAAGAAAGTACTACAGCTGGAAAATGGTTAAATATAGTGATGCTATGTCAAAACGTATGTAACAATCAAAATGTAATTAATTAGGAAAGACAAATCTAATATCTCATTCACAGGTGGCTGTACTAATGAAAATTAAAAATTGAGCATACAAAACCAGAATCATAATTACACTTGTGTGGAAAAGTGAAAGTAAAAAAAAAAAAAAAAACATGATAATCAAACAATAGTATACTTTACAGGTTAACAAAATGACAATTCCAAAGAAAACAACCAAAATGGGTTCATTTCGATGATAGCTCTTCATGCATACTGTCGAAGAAAAGCTATATTGGCCTTTATACAGTATTTCTGAAGTCAAAGTTGATCCTCTGCAAGAAACTCAAAGATGAAAGACTTACCAGTCCATTTGATACATATGCATCTTGGCAATAAAGAAGTATAGAGTATCTGGATTTTAAAATTTACCTTAAGGAAATCAACTGATAATGTGCCGTTGAAATATTACGGCACTGTAAAGTCCATAAAACTGGAATAGATCGTGTTAGGTGTCGGTGGCGTGGTTCAAGTGTGGTTGCTAGGGCCTCTGTTATGGCCCTTCCCTTTGATGAAGGAATTATCTAAATGGAAGACAGCCTGTGAATAGTGGTTTTCACATGCCCCTGCTGTATACACAACACCCACAAGGTGCTCGAGCGAGGGTAGTAACCTCTGCATTCCATGCTTTTATCTTTCACTAGTATGTTTGGAAGATTTATATCAGAAAAGTGTAAAGAAGGACCCTTTTCACCGGCCGTCACAGGTCGACCCAGAAATATAATTAACTACTGGTAAATATTATACTAAAGAAAATACTGTACATTACTTACCTTTACTGTTTGTATAATGTGCTTCTGCTATAAAATGCTGATTGCTTATGACAAAATGATGACTAGCACTGGCATTTCCTGGTGAAAACACCTGTATATTGTCAAAGTATTCACCAGTCCAGCGATAGAGGCTGGACTGATAATCTTGTCCTTTAGTTACCGAAGTATCCAGAGCAAATGGAGAGGTCATGCTACAGATCATCAACATTATATCTCCTTCCTGATGCCTGAAAATATAAATACAATTGCATTAACTAACTTAAAATTTTCCCTTTGCGTACTTAATTCTTTTATGGAGGTGATGTGCTATGTGGTGTGCATGAACATCTGAAAAGTTAAACCAGGAAATCCAATACAACAAGAAAATTCCGAAGAAATTTGGCCCTTCCTGCTCCAGGGCCAGAGTATCAATATGCAAAGCACAGACTTAGTGACTGTTAGGAAGACCAACGGATTTAGGCTTTATTCAATCCATCTATTGCGGAATTATGTCAGACACACGATGACACATCATCAAGAACCAATACTGGGACCAAGGCTACCCATTCGCTAGTAACAGTTCAAGTGCCATCTTCTGAAATTGTTAGTAAACGCACGATGACAACTTTTCCGCACACTCCTTGTAACAAACTGTTCAGGTATGCTCCACAACCTTTAAATCAAGTAGAGTTGGTTATCTTCCAATTTTATATTTCATGATTCTTGGTGATAGAGTTAAAGTAATAAATATACCTAATTATTTCATCTCCAGGTGTTGTTTACTTTAAGTTTATGTCACTTGATATAAAGTCACTTGGCGGGTGTTTCATGACAGCATGGGAACTAGTTAGCTTTAAAAAGTCTATAATTTTCTTTACTGCTTTCAAGTATTAACTCGGTTGTTCATATAATATACGGCGTCTCATAGTTTTGGACTAGGTTAAATTTTCTTATGAAATAATCCATCATTTTTACTCACATACAGCTAATATTTCACTTCTACTTTAGTGTGGAAAAAGCTTTTAGTCCCATCCACGAAAGGGGAGAACCTTCATTATATGCGTCCTACCTTTCAACAGGACCAGCAACATATCTGTTAATTTTACATCTAGGGGTACTACAGACCTCACTCAAAGACTCTTAATTAGCACATCCTATAGCCCCATATTTCCTGACTTGCCTAGGAAGGAGTTTATAAAGGTTCAAAGTGATGCCCTTTGGACACAACACAGCTCCAAGGGTGTTCGCAAAACTGGCAAAGGCAGTGATCAAACTTAAGTTCAGCTCATAGCTTACTTGGATGAAATAATAATAATAATAAAAATAATATAGTATTTTCATAACACACTACCTGAAACAAATCCAAGCAGTTCAACATGGGTGTATGGTCCTCAGCTCACCCATGGCACCTACGAGAGGTACTTCGACAGAAGAGGAAACCTCTTATCCTGGCCCCTCAAAAGACTGACCATGACAGGCAATATAGCTCCCTCTAAACAGGGATCTTCTCCTATGAGGGGAGTTTCAAAACATTTTATGCACACGAGGCACACACACCATTAGTTTATTTTCTTTGGAGACTTGTGTTCATCATGGTACACGAATCTACTCTGATGTTTCTCTTATATTAGTTCTTGGAAACCACACAACGTATAAACCTAGAACATGGGGTTTTGGCACAAGAAAAGCCTATTTCTGGGAGGTGATATGTGGTCTCCAAGAACCCCTCCTACCTAGACTCGTGTAGGGAAGTGTAGCATATGAACCTTACTCAGAATATAAGAGATAACTAAACATATCCTGTACTAGTGCTCACATGGCCTCGGCTCCAGTGTTTGTTCTCGATAACATGTCATCGTGTGTCCAACCTATTTCAGCGCAAGAGGTGATGGGACTGATTTAATACAGCCTGAATCCGTATGTCTCCCTCACACAGTACCCAATTAGTCCATGCTATGAACAGTGATATGGTAGCTCTGAAGCAGGGAGGACAAAATTTCTTTGGAATTTTCTCTCCATATTTAAGATTCCCTGTTGTAGCCTTTTACAGAAAGGTTTTGTGAAACCACACATCATCTGCACAAAATTATGTTTTTCCTAATTCTAAACCTCTTTTATTTTCTGTACCCTTAATTGAATAAGAACTTAAAAAGAGGCCTACCTAACTTAAAATTGGTGAAGATTCAATGCTTTTGGACAAGCTGGGCAATTGTGAAAATGAATAATGTAGGAATGGAATGTCATTTTATTTTCAATTGTTATTTTATTTTTTTCATTACTTATACCAATACTAATAAATTATCTACTTAAAAAGGCTTCAATATGAAAGGTCAATTCATGCTTCAAGGCCCACAGCAAATTAGTGACAGCCTATAAAATTATACATAACACACTGATTTCCAATAATCTAAATTGTCGCTTACCCGCCTGTAAACAATATCAAGAGTAACTTGGCCTACAGGTTGACTTTATGTCCATCAGCATTAGTGGTTATGCAACTTTATCTTATACTGACTACGAAATATTAAATCAAAAGTTAATTACAGTACAAATAATTATGTCAACCAAAAGTTTTCGTTCCATGCTCAAACCAGGCAACTTTATTAAAAATAAAATTACAGTATCTAGTAAATTAAAAAAAAAAAAAATCCCATTTTTGTAAATATAGCAAAGTAAAATATAGTGAAGCAACAATTATAAATGGAAAAAAAATAAAACTACGGTATATATTTAGAGCCAATTTTAAAGTACATCTTATGCTTTTTAACTTGGGAATCCACCTTAGAGCAATTGAACTAGTGGTATAATTTGAGAGTGAACAAGTTAGTGTGGTGCTATAACAGTCTTCATCACCAGATCTAGATATTTCATTGTGGAAATGCTCAGACTGGTGGAATTCAGGGAAGAAAGGAGTCCTTATAACAGGAATGTTGAACTTCAGCAATTTTTTGCAATTTGACAGGAAATATCTATGCAATTAATTTGACAGGAAATATCTATGCAATTAATTTGATAGGAAATATCTATGCAATTAATTTGATAGGAAATATCTATGCAATTAATTTGATAGGAGATATCTATGCAATTAATTTGATAGGAGATATCTATGCAATTAATTTGATAGGAAATATCTATGCAATTAATTTGATAGGAGATATCTATGCAATTAATTTGATAGGAAATATCTATGCAATTAATTTGATAGGAAATATCTATGCAATTAATTTGATAGGAAATATCTATGCAATTAATTTGATAGGAAATATCTATGCAATTAATTTGATAGGAAATATCATATGATAGCATCATTGCCACTTCAATTTTTTGAGGTACCAACAATTACTAGATTTTTAATGAGCGAATAGCACCTTTAGAGAAAGACCCCCTACTCTATTGTGACCAATGGTGCAACAGGCCTAAACAGTTCCTCCCTTCCAAAGAGAATTAAAAAATAATAGAATTTAATAAATTTAGTCATGTGTTGGCTATGCCTAACCTACACCAGTTAGCCTACCTTGCCATAAGCTGTTCTATGTAAGGAATTTTACATAAAATCTTACCCCAAGGTGCCAGGCAGTCAGTGCAAACTTTACCACTCTCAAGGCTGAAGTATCTGAACTCTTTAATATAATACCCTTTAGAATGTCATCAAGCTATCCACCTAATGACCCATGTATGAATGGGGACATGACATCCAACCAGTTAGCAGAGGTTAAATTTACTATTCCACCCTTACCCTCTGTACCATGGTCTTCCACTGTCTTGGGTTTGAATTCTCTTGCTTGAAGGTATGCTCAGGCACACTATTTTATCTTATTTCTCTTCCTCTTATTTTGTTAAAAGTTTTTATAGTTTATATAGGAGATATTTATTTTAATCTCGTTGCTCTTCTTGAAATATTTTATTTTTCTTTGTTTCCTTTCCTCACTGAGCTATTTTCCCTGTTGTTGCCCCTGGGGTTATAGTATCCTGCTTTTCCAATTAGGGTTGTAGCTTAGCAAGCAATAATAATAATATTAATAAGAAATCGAAACTTGTTGGCATTAACATAGACTGAAGGAAAAACTAAACTATAATTCCTCCCAACTTCTTTTAAACTTCCAAACTGTCCAGTTATCAGCGCCTGGCCCAGCCAGGCCCTAACACATTCGGCCAAGAGTTTAACCCTTTTACCCCCAAAGGACGTACTGGTACGTTTCACAAAACATCCCTTTACAGTACCCCCATGGACGAACTGGAACGTCCTTGCAAAAAAACTGCTATTTACAATTTTTTTTGCATATTTTTGATAATTTTTTGAGAAACTTCAGGCATTTTCCAAGAGAATGAGACCAACCTGACATCTCTACGATGAAAATTAAGGCTGTTAGAGCAATCTAAAAAATATATACTGCAAAATGTGCTTGAAAAAAAAAATAACCCCTGGGGGTTAAAGGTTGGAAAGTTCCAAATAGCCTGGGGGTAAAAGGGTTAATATCATGATTAAAATTTCAAATACTTACCACAGTGATAAATGGGAAGAGCCATGCGCTTCAATTACATGACTATGGTGAAGATCATAACGCCCCACAGCAATCTTATGTAAAATGTAAGTCTTCACATTGCTATCACCTTCAAGTAAACGTCTTCCTATGCATGTGATGATCAGCTTTTCTTCGGAAATTGGAATTAGGTCACAATTGATTACCTCTGCAATTTCTGCAATCCGAGTTGTCTGAAATACAAAATGAAAAAAAGGATAATCATGTAATTTAAGTCATAAATAGTAAGGGCACCTATTTCTATATACAGTATACAGCTGTCTGTGCAGGATACTGATCAAGAGGAAATGCTTCATACATAACAATGAAAATTAGCTGCTCTAAAATGGATTTTGAGGCAGGAAAAATTATTTTTGGGTTAGATAGCCATGTCATCCTGATGGAAGTTCCCTTCGGCAGCTTCCTATTGTATTAATATTTCTGCAAGTGATATTACAAGAGAACTACCGTCAGGTATCACGGGGTTCTAACCCCCGAAACGACTATCCGAAGATATCATGTATAATCATGGACATATCCTAAGATAACTATAGATATCTGCACCCCCAATAGACTTTACCCAGTCTAATCAACTAAGGGGAAGGAAAAGCATGAAGTCCTAGAGAATAATAAAATGTTAGTATTTTTTTAAACTGTTTCAATGTTACCAGCAATTGCAAGAAGACTTGTAATGAATAAACAATGCAGAGTTATTTATGATTTTAGTTGATGGCTTGTAAGCAGTGATTAGTTGGCGAGGGTGGTAATGAGTCGAGTACCCTTGGGCTATCAAAATGTCATGGTTTTTAAGAATTTTGAGATACTGTAGTCTTTGTTAGGTGCTACTTTAGCATGAGGTCTACCGCTATATGCAGCCTACCGACATGAAACCTGAGGTCTACTGCGTGACCTCTCGCTGCCGCTCTCCCCGCTCATATAAAAGAACACCGTTAGGTTAGGATTAAACAACGGTAGCTGTCATCGTTAGCGCTCACGGGAGGTAGACCTCACGCTAAAGTGCTACCGGGAGGTAGATCTCACACTAAAGTGTGGTAGACCTCACGTTAAAGTAGCACCCTTTGTTATCTCTGCCCCAGCAAAAATCACGGGTTGACTGTACTGTACATTATAGTAATTCAACTTACCTTATAAATATCTAAGTCCAATGAGTATATCTTCCAGTTGCCTAAATCATCGATGATGCAAGAGAGAATAATGTTGTTCCAAACTTGAATTTTTATACTCTGTGATCTTGGCATCCTGAGTAATTCCAGCTCTTCAATTTCACCAAAAATAAAGGCATCGTTAGACCTTGCACTCGCAGCCGAATTCAAAACTTCAAGGATATCATCCGCTTCTCTGACAACACGTTTAAGAAACCTCGCTATGTGACCTGCGGCTAAAACATAAAAATTCTGGTTTACCTGCTTGACACATTTACTATTAACTATCAAGTAGAACTTTACATCATTATAATTCAGTAATGTTTTATATCTTACCTCTGGTGGTTGAGTTTACAATGTCAGGATTTCTCAAGTCATTTTTGTGGTTTTCGATTCTGGAAGACAATATTTACATCAATAAAATACATAATAGCAGTAAAGTAGGTGTTTCTCCCAAATACTTTTTCATAATTCTAAAATGTCATTAGCGACAAATTTTGCTCAGCACAGTTTAATCATAAATATGCGTCAAGAGTTGTAAAACTATTACACGATTTTACTAGTGATCCTGGGATATGCACATTAGACACTACAAGCCACATTAGTTTACAAAAATTTAATTCATAAAAAAGAATCTAGTTTTATCTAACAAATAGGCTTTTTCAAGTATATTTCAATCTCATGAGAAACTTGTTAGCTCAATTGAAATGTTACTCCCAGATTCTACAATGACAGTTAATACTCAAAAACTCGAAAATGAGAAGGTTGTTAACTGTGATGGGATTTCACCCAGAAAGCCCATCACTGGAACCCAGAAGTCATCCAGCACCAATGTTGGCGAGAAAGCCCAGCAAGGGGAGCTGGGATGCCAAAAGTGCTAACGTTCAACAGGGAGACAAAAAAGGAGTAAACCATGAAGGTAAAGTTAAGAGGTTAGACAGAAAGATGGTAAAAAAAAAAAGCAGGAACAGTTACAGCAGAAGGCTAAATAGTGAGGACTGCAAGGGGCTGATGGAATGCTGAAAAGAACTATAATTAATATCTCGAGTGCATCGCTTCAGATACAACTGGTAGCACTCACACCCTTCAGGGACAATCGGTTTCAACTACCTCCTCCCCACTTGTGAACCAAACAAAAAGCTATGCAGATTCTATACTATCAGATTCAAAAATATTTTTCACTTTACTTATTACTACGCAAGCAATAAAATGTTTATATTCGTACAATAATTACTTACCTTCCTTCTACATCTGAAGCCTGTACTACAGTTGTCAATATCAAGCTGATGATTTGTAATAAAAGCACCCACTGTGGATGGATTTTCAAAGTCATTCTCATCAACGCGTATAAATTCACATTAACGTCGTTGCTTTCCCTAAGGAATGGCCCTGAAAAAAAATATCTATGAGAATTGTGACTGCAATAATAAGTTATGCATAAACTAACATTGACTAATGAAAATATGGTTTTTGAATTTTACATTTAAGACATATTATAGTTAAGACTCTACCTCGGTATGCGAGTTCAATACGTTCCAGTAGCAAGCTCGTAGCTCAAAATGCTAGTAAGCCAACACAATTTTCCCTTAGCTCACAAGAAGGGTGAGGTTGCAGTCACTTAAGAAACTAATGAGTTAGAGCAGGTCTCAAATCCCAGTGTGATGATCACCAGGCAGGGAAGTTTCACATAGGCCACCACAACCCAGATGGTTTCCTCATCAAAACTCGCAAATGTCGAAGTCTATCTTAATATTTAAATTCCCCGTTTTCCCTCAATTCCATAGCCTTCCTGGTATATGATTGCTCATATATAGCATCATATGGCAATAATGTTAAGAGTGAATAAGCCATCTTAGTATAAAAAGTTAAATAGTATTCAACAACGTCTGACTCCCTAATCAGTGGAGGTGGTGAGGGGAGATGATTATGTGAACCTTTTATAGAAATAATAAATATTGATTAAATCTATCATTTCTATGAACATTCACATGGCCGAATCCCACTCTGAAGGAGGAAAAGTGAAGGATAGAGTAACCAACCCAAATACCCTTACCTAAACTTAGACCGATCAACAAGACTAATCTCAAAGTCCCTAGAAGCTTAATAATTACCAGTTGAAGCTAGAGTACTTTCACAATATTACATGATTCCCAATTGAGAAAATCAAACTTATACATTGCCATAAGGCTCTATATACCAATACGAACTTCTAAGACAACCTTAATACAAAATACCTCAAAATAGAAACCACAACAACTTACATTGGAATATCACCTGCAGCTACCATAGGACTCAACATCCAGCAACTCGTATAAGAAAACAAGGCTTCCCTTAAATAGTGCTTGGTGAACACATATTTGGTACATCACTGAGCTACTGCCATAATGCCTTCCAAGGTAATATCCCAACAGATATTTAGAAAAGTAGCAGGCTAGCCGCACTCCTATTATCATGAACTCGGATCTTACAAGTCCCTCGCCTGATTGGAATCTAATTCAATTAAGAGCTTTGGTCACAATCCTTAACAAGGAAGAACATAACATTCTTAGATAGTGGATTCACTGTCACCCTAATGTCACAAAAATTAGGAAAATATCCAATAATGCTATTAGGTTTGTCTAAATAACACCAAACACCACTAATGGTCAAAAACTGATTCCCCAATGTAGTACCAACTTCCCTAATGATGTCAAGTGAAAAAATATGGAAGGATGAAAAGCAGGTGTTTATCTGCGGTATACATCCCTGAGGCATTCTGGTTCCTCAGGCGAGTGATTACTGCTCCTTGGATACCGTCTGTGAACAGTAGGATCCCTGGAGATGAGGAGTCGAGTGGAGCTCCTCTGACAAGGTTCTCATCCCTCAGATCCGAGGCTTGATCATTTCGTATATCCCACTCCACTGAAACACGAAGATATGGAAATTGCTGGCTGCTGACCTGTGACGCATCCTACAACACTGGAGCCATCACTAGTAGAAGAACCTGTGCAAAACACGTTTTCCAACAGCAAGGATACCCAAGAAGGCGTTGCCACTGTCAAGCTGAAAGTTCTTGGTTGTGCAGGAATGGCTGGGCTACCTCACTAAGTCTACTAATATTATAGTTCAAATGTTCAATGAGTTTTTCAGCATACCCTGGTACTCTATCCCCTGCTTGACTTTTAGACTGGGTTTACCATTTGAACAATATCCTGGTGAATTTAGTTAAGCCATCTGTCTCAATCCTGGAACAATACTTCCTGAAAACCAGGATGAAACATGATAAATCAATCGTCAAGAAATCCAAAGAAGTGAATCTCATTCGAATAGGCACCTGAAGAAGCGTAAGTAAATGCTCGGGAGTGGCGGACAGTCTGAAGATCTGGGATTTATACTGGTATCTACTGTATTGCCCTGCGACAAGGTGGGGTACTTCCCCACACCCTTACCAGCTAAAAAATAGCTAGTTATCCAGCTTTAATGACTGTATCCAGCTCACGCTGAAACAATCTCCCTGAAAAAAAAAAAGGACCAAGAACAAATACATTTTGGCAGCGTCAATTACCGGTATTTATTCTGACCTATAGGCTGCGTATCGTAACCAGTATTTATTCTGACCTATAGGCTGCGTATCGTAACCTGCATTTACCCAGTACAGCCACCTGATGGCAAATCACTCCATAGAGTTTGTATCCTCTGAGAAATGTAATATCCATGCTAGGAATATTAAACATTTATGAAGACGTCAAGTAGTGGATCACAATGCCTGGCATACGAGTGGAAATTGTACTGTATCAATACCTGTCCATACATTTATTTATTAAAAGAGTAATATATACTATAATTTCAAGCCAAATAGATGAACCATATATTTTTCCTACTCGTTATCTTGTGTTTTATCTAGTGGGAAACCAGGGTTTTGGATGGGGAAACCGCATAAACAAGTAATTTGCAACGATAAAAATAGTCATAAATGCATAATACAAACAAGATAGAGTTTGAAAAATATATGGTTTGAGTATGTTGCAAGAAATGAAAGTATCACAATTACCTAAATTCACATCACGTCCGTCAAATGGGTTTTGCTCTGCTGTGGCTTGCTTCGCTAGCAAATAAACATTATGTCATTCCTCCTCTGTTCTGGTAAGCCGTACATTGATGCATTACACACGCCATCCTAGTGGGCCCTAATAAAGTATCTTAATTACCTATAATTTATATCCCATCCATTAAATGGTTTCTGTTCCGCCGTGGCTTGCTTCACTCAAGTAAAATAATTTTACTTCCCCTCTGTTCTGGTATCTGGTACACAGATAGAGTTGTGCACACTAATAAACGGATTTTGAAGCAAAGCGAAAAATCTATTTTAGGGTGAGATGGCCTTGTCGTCCTGTTTTGTAGCCAAATATCCCTTAGAAAGCTGCCTAAAGGAACCTTCCATCAGGACGACATGGCTTGAGCCCAAAAAAGTGGATTGGTTTTGGATATGTTTTACTTTTAAATGAACAATAGCTATATACTGAACACTGAACAGTGTGTGTGTTTTAAAACAATAAATAGAATTACACTAAATTTTAAAACAGATTGGATTCCCTTGTGAAAAACCTATTCTCCCAATGATAGCCTATTCATGGTGGAACTAAATCCATATGAGGAAAAAAATGGATCTTGTAAAAGAAGATCCGGTAAATTTTACAGTTTCATCCATTATGGGGAAACTGGAATAAAAATATATTTGTTGCATCAGAAATAGTGTAGTTTCAACGAATTTAACGTTTTATTTGACCGCCAAACCATCCGATTTAGAGATTTACTATGTAATTGGAGTTAAAACAACAAGTTGTTCCGGAGTGCAGAAAGACCCTACTTCATCCCAACAATTATGGGGGACACCAGGTGGGGAACCGGGGTTTTGGGTGGGGGGGGGGGGCGTCAAATGATATTTGCAATAAATGAATACTTATCCTTCCACCACCCCTCCCCCTATACCCTATCTAGCCCTACCGGGAGGGGCTCCGCCCCCCCTGCGACCCCCCCCTTAAGGCCACAGTGATTTTCAGGGCACTACTGAACCTAAGAAAACCCACCTAACCTAGCATAGGGGCCCTGGTATCCCTACCTAGGCCTACCCGGGGGGGGGGGGGGGGGGGGGGGGGGGGGCTCCACCCCCCCTGCGAACCCCCCCTCAAGGCCACAGTGATTTTTGGGACACTACCGAACCTAATACAACCACCTAACCTAGGGCCCTGTACCCCTACCTAGACCTAGCCCCTGCGACCCCCCCCCCTTTTACAGCCACTACCTAACACATCCATCAAACCAAATCCAATGTGATGGTACTGCTGTATACATCGGTTATACTATCACCATTATAATATACTCTATAAATTAATGAAGCTTACCTTAAACTGTTGGGTTCATAAAGATGTGCTGCTGTTTTGAGGAAAACGTGAAAGCCGTTGGGAAGGTTCCTTGGCATGCAGGACAATTTTTATTTTGTAAAATTAAATTGTGTCTCTGGCACAAATGCACTAGTTTTTCAACAAATTCATTGTAAGTTAGGAAACAGTCAGGACAAGAAGATGGAATTTCAACTTCTTGTGCAACATGAGATGACGTGCTTTCTATGGTCTCCATGTCTAAGAACGAAATGAATGCCTGGGAAGATGATGTATTGTCGCCGCAGTTGTATTGTCGCGCAGTTGTATTGTCGCGCAGTTGTATTGTCGCGCAGTTGTATTGTCGCGCTGTGATTGGACAAACATGTATGACGTCATAGTGGACAGGCGCTGTGATTGGCCCAAACGTGGTAAGATTTCATAGTGGACTAGTTTGTCTGCGGATTATAGTGGTTACAGGGCTCATTTAAGCAAATACAAGACACAGTCAACAATAACAACAGACTTAGAAAAAATCTGGGAGGAAGACATGATTAGCGTGAGTTTGATCGTCGATATATAAAGAACTAGGCATTTGCGACAGATAATATTTTACAGAAATACTATAAAAGACTTGCTTTACTCGGGAAATATATTATCATAATAGATTTCCCATAATGGATTGAAACTGTAATAATACCGAGATCCATAAATTTATAAATATTTGAAAGCTCTTAATTGGTTCAAAACGAAGAAAATTAATAAAATTTCAATCGATTGATAAACAAGTTAATATCCACAAGCCCTTTCTTTAGTCAAAACAGAAAATAAAATGCCAAAATAGCCAACACCTATATATAGATAATTCGAGTTTCGCTAGAAATTAAAATATCATAATCACCATTAAACGTCACAACTCTCATCCCAACACTTTACAGCACTCTCTCCTATGACGGACCTCTAAGCTATACAATCCGTCGATGACCCCCATTCCATAACAAGTAGCATAAAAAATAATAAAGTAAAAAAAAAATAAATCAAGGCAAGGCATGGCATCCTATGAGGAGGTCATAGAGGATCTGGTAATTAAGACCACTGCATTTAAAGTTAAGTTGAGGAAGGATCTTAGGTTGGGTAGAATTTCTCGGTTTCATTCCTTCATGAAACAAGACATTTGTGACACAAATACGTTTCGAAATCCGTCGTCGTAACTTTATTAGGAGCTGTGTTTACTATATACAATTCTTAGCTTATCAATGCCTTGATAACCTTGCAATGTCATACATTGATCTGTAATACAGTAAAACTTTACCAACTAGCCTACCATAGGCCCACTTGTTACATGAAGTGTTTTGGTGTGAATTTCATGAGAAATAAAGAAATACACCTCAAGCATCCTGCATTTTGTAAATCAATTGATCAGAATAAACAAATATCTTATATGATGCACTAATAAAAAAAGCATTATAACTTATATATACAATAACAATTAAAACTTTACCAGATCTCTTAACTTGCCTGCTGATAATTAGTACGTTTATTGTATCACAAACTTCCAAGAATGGTCTTATGATTTAGAAATGTGTAGAATATTAAACTTGACGTTGAAGAATTCTCAAATATTGGGTGGCACACGATGGAAAATTGAAAAATTTGACGTCAATTAAAGTATCCTAGAGTTTTTGAAGGATCGTCCACCATGGAAGCGAAACGTCACTACACTGAAGAGAACAGGGTTGCCAGTCAGGACTTTACTTTTCCCCTACAAATGAGGACCATTTTCCCCTAGGCAATAATTTTGTTTTTGTTGCATTTTTAGGTCACTTTAAACTCATGACCTTGATATATATATATATATATATATATATATATATATATATATATATATATATATATATATATATATATATATATATATATATATGTATATATATATATATATATATATATATATATATATATATATATATAAACAGTACTTATGGTATATTCTAAGAACAGTAAAAACATTAAAATAAATATCTATATTAACTATAAAAACTTTGACAGAACAAGAGGAAGAGAAATAAGATAGAATAGTGTGGCAGAGTATACCCTCAAGCAAGAGAACTTTACCCCCAAGACAGTGGAAGACCATAGTACCGAGGCTATGACACTAGTCAAGACGAGAAAATAATGGTTTGATATTGGAGTGTCCTTCAGACTATTCAATGTGTGTGTGTGTGTGTGTGTGTGTAGAGAAAATGAACACTACAAATGATAACGCTCTTGGCTAATGGTTTAAATTCAGATACTGGGTCAATGAACTGTTAGTAACCTAGTCAATTTCGAGAAAGGATCATTGTCTGGAAATTGGCAGTCTTACCTCAGACGGCCACTAATGACAGAAAATAATGTACGAAAAATAAAAATAAAAATCACAATAAACTAGGAAAAATTATATGCATAAAGTTCCATTGATATCTGACGTTATAAATGAATATGTAAAAATATGAATTAACTTACATAATAAATGCCTGAAAGTCCAGGTCATTGTCGATAAACGAATACTGGATGAAGAATTGTAGACAAGTCTGACTTCTCTTTACATTGTTTACAATTAATACTTTCTTCTTTGAAGGCTGAATATTAATACAGACCAATGCTATCAAAATAGCAGAGTTGGTGAGGTCAGAAAAATCCTATAGATATTTAGTGTTTGTTTGGATGTACAAAACCATCGATAGAGAAGAGAGAAATATAATAAAATGAAAAACGAAGTGCATCAAGTGTTTGATGCATACATGCAAATAAAACATAACTTTAATTCTTATTCGAAATGAAAAATCCCAAGTAAATAGGAAAACCATCTCTATAAGAATGATGTCCTGTTGTATTCTGTGATAACATCCATTTGGAGACCTTTGCTTTTCTCCTCTCGTTTTTCTAATTCCACCTCTTGTTTTCTGTACAGGATAAGGATTTAGGATCTTCACTGAACCAATCTTTAAATTTTATTTCACAATAATTCATAAAAACTACATTATTTCCGTTTTTCTCACTCTCGTGGCAAACAGACCATTTTCCTAAAATTTTAATTTTACCCTAAATTTTATCATTTTTCCCCGTAGGGATTCCCTATTCCCTACATTTCTCTAAAATCCCCTACGGTAGGGATTTTCCCCTACGAATGGCAGCCCTTTCATTTTTTAGAGACTGAAACTAGCGAAGGTGTGTCTATCGAAACAAAAAAACTATCGTACTTTCATACAGTTGTCTAACAGCCGGACCCTTTTCTCAGATAATATTATGTCTGGAACACCCTTTCCTCAGATAAAATATGTCTGAAACACCCTTTTCTGAGATAAAATGTCTGGAACATAGGTCATATTGTCATTTTTATAAGTTATTGTTTGGGCATTAACCATTCTCTCTCTCTCTCTCTCTCTCTCTCTCTCTCTCTCTCTCTCTCTCTCTCTCTCTCTCTCTCTCTCTCTCTCTCTCTCTCTATACATTTTACAATATTTCTGTCGAAAGGACAATTAAAATTACAAGGTTATAATAACTACAAAACAGGAACAAATACAAATAAAAAGCTAGAAAAGAAGGAATATGGAATACACGGGAAGGTTGGTATTTCAAAGGCACTCTTTCATAATTTCAAAACATTAAGGAGACAACAACCTACAGAGGGGAATCTAGCTAGTTCAGAAATTTGGTTTACATGTTTTTGGAACATATTCTTTTAAAGGAAAGCCAAAACACTTTCACACATAAGCCTTCAATACCACCACCAACAAAAATATTCTCAGAAAAAATAAAAATGTTTATCAAATAGTTTTATCTTCATGCTATTCAAAGGGCCCCACCAATTTATGACAACACAATTAGGTTTCTTTCTTTAAACTAAGGTCATTTTCTCAGAGAGAGGTGTGCCAGGAATACATTATATATATATATATATATATATATATATATATATATATATATATATATATATATATATATATATATATATATATTAGATTTCAATTCAAAAGAAGTACCACCAGTTTTCTGGCAACGTTAAGCTCCAGCGCCAATGGTCAACTCTCCTACATTTATAGTGTGTTAGAAGGAATTATGCCTAAACTGCCGCAACGTTAAGGTAGTAAAGCTAAATGGTTCAAGCCCCTTCCTGCAAATCGGTCAGACACTTACCAATTTGATGGTATGGGTGGCTATCACGAGTGTAGATGACATCATAGACGAGGAAACCATGGGCAAACCATCGAAGTGCCTATGCCTATGCCCGTTATTGAGGCCTGACTAGGAGCCATGTTGCCAGGCATAGCTCTGACTGCCCTCTGTCCGGCGTCCGGTGCAACTCATATGTTCACCTGCTTTAGACAGTTTGATCTATCTGCTTAGTCATTAGCAGCCATTGCCTGGCCCTTCTTGGTCCTACCTTGGGTGGAGAGGGGGCTTGGGCGCTGATCATATGTGTATATGATCAGTCTCTAGGGCAATGTCACTGTCCCTTGCCTCTGCCATTTACGAGTGGCCTTTAAACCTTTAAACACTGTTTCAAAGCAACAGAATTATGGGCAAATAAGAGTGCCTGTCCTACACTTGCCCTTCTTGGGGCAGGGGCTTAAGTAAGAATGGGCTAAAGGAACCGATTAAATGCAGTAAGCAATGCAGATGGAACCCAAGGGATGTTACAAAGGACATTTTAGCAATCTTTATCAACGAGGATGAGTTGTAACTGTTCCCTCATCACAGCCATGCAGATGCTACTATAAATAAGTGTAACTTACATGTAAGGTTAAATGAGCAATCAACTAACTAATTAAGCCAATGAATATAAAATACCAGCTAGGTCTACTTATACAGGTTCTGCAGAACACAAATGGGCTAGAATATTGAGTAATATTAAGCCTTATGATGGGGACAGGCAAGACTTAAAATTAATTGCATTCCAAGTACTACGCAGTGGATGATAGTCTACAGTTTGTGAAGATCTGAATGCAAAAGATACTTAGAATTATATAAAAAAAATGTATGCAGCCTGCACAAATAACTAACTAAACGACTATTCCAGAGATTAATATCAAGATCATGGATAAGGAATTTAATAGACAGCAAGTTTTTGTCCAACAAATTAAAGTTAGCAGCTGAAAGCCAGTCAGGTGGAAAATAAAAACATGGTAGGATGAATGAAAACATTTCCTAAGGATAGATTAATCACTGCAAATCTTAAAAGACTCTCTAAGTCAATTTTTGTACAATTGAAGAAGCAATAATCAGGTTATACTTCTCAAAACTAAATTTGCAATCAAGAATCGTATCTGAATCTTAAATGAGTTGCAGGCCTATAATGTATTACCAAAGGGACATATTCAATGTAAAGATTTAAATGTTGAGGAGCCACAGTCCTCAGATCAAGGTGTAGCCTACCACGAATTCCTGCATCTAACTGTAAAGGTAAAGGTGTTAGGTTTCAGTTCCAGTCTCATCAGAATAGATGCTCACTAGAACATCAGCCGGGTAAGCCCAACCCCCCAATGTGGTGCCTAAGCACAGCAGTGACCTTCCCCGTAAACGACTTAAACTCGCGGTCCCGGTCTGGGATCGATTTGCTGCCATGCGAATGCTAGGTGAACACATTACCACTGTACTAGTCAGGAGGCTTCAACTGTCAAAGGTATGGGTATTTTGAAAAAGACTTAATTTAAGACTGATGATAAAGTGTAAGGGTATTGTACAAGAAATCACGAAATCAAGGAATGTAAATCCCAAGTGGTAAAACGTAAAAACTGCATGAGTTTGAAAACGATACTTGGGATATAAGAGACAGACATAAATTGATTACTGAAAGTTTCCGAGGATGTGATAAAAATTACAAGGTAGAGCATTCCAGTATTGATAGTGAGGTCAAAGGAAAAGCCAGGAATGACTGGAGAGAATATTTAGACAGAAAAGCAGATGAGGCTGACAGAGCTATCATTCAGGGGGTGGCTATGGTGTAAGAATCGCTCATAGAATTATCATTGAAATCTCTATGGGAGCAAAGAAGAAGAAGCTTTTACCCATAAGAAGAGAGATGGATCTATTATAACAACAGATGATGAAGAAATGCAACGTTAGATAGAACACTTCAGTGATGTCATGAATAGGAGATACAAAGAGAATCATTTGATTGATATACCTGAAGCTGATGAAGACCTTGATATGCCCATAAATGAATTCAGATATTTCAGTGTGTTTGAAGTTGAAGCTATCATTAAAAAATTCAGGAGATGGAAAGCCTCTGGTTGCGATGGAATGACTGCTGAGATGATAGTAGCTGAAAATGAAGTGACTCCCCCAGAATACTCACAAGATTATTTTCTAGACTGTGGCATGAAGCAAAACCTGATGAATGTGAATTAGGAGTGTTGATGCAAATGGCTAAAAAAGGAGACCTGACTGATTGCGATAATTACTGAAGCATCACACTTGTCAGTTGTCATGACAGTTTATAGTATTCTTATTCTAAAGATACTAGAGAGAAAGATGGATAAAAAGTTGAAAGATGAACAAGCAGGATTTAGAAAAGGTACTAGTTGCACGGACCAAATTTGCATTTAGAGACATATACAACAATGCGTAGAATATATAAATCCCCTTTTGATGGCATTTGTGGACTGAAAAATCCTTTGATAGTGTGCACCAGTCAATTTTGTGGAGTCATACGTTATTATGGAGTTCCTTTTAAATATGTAAATTTGATTTGTACATGAGCATAGCAAGTGCAAAAGTTAAAGTTATTGGATTCCTATCAAATGAATTTCCAGTGAACAGCAGAGTACTCCAAGGGAATGTATTGTCACCTATGTTGTTTATCCTCCTCAAAGATTTTGTGATGCATAGAACAGTTGGAGATAGTGGAGAAGCATTGTACTGGATTGTTAATGGGAAATTAGCTGACCTAGAATATGTCCATGACGCTGTCATTAACAGAACACCACAGGACTTACAAAGATTGCTTACCAGAATGAATGAAACATCACATAAGGTTGTGCTCAAGAAAAAAAGAAGAAAGACGGAGATGATGAGAACGGAATTTGCAATGGGAGATGAAATACCATTGGAAGGAGAAAGGAATAATGAGGAAGAATCATTTAAATATTTAAGAACTATGATCTCTCATACAGGGTCCTTAGAAAGAGTTTAATGAAAGATTGAAAAAAGCAAATTAGACAATGGCTAGGTTAAGAAAAATTTAGAAATCAAATCGCCTGAAATTACATATAAAAATCAAACTATATATCAGTTTAGTGAGATCGGTATTAGTGTATGGGCAATGAAACAATCTCCAACAGATTTAGTAGATTTGAGAACAAAGCCCTCAGAAGAATATTGGGAGTTAAACGGCAGGACAAGATTAGAAATGAAACTCTAAGAGATTATTTAAGTGTAAAGTGTGGATGAAATCATGGTGAGGGTTAGATGGAGATGGTTTGGACATGCTCTTCGCACTCAGCAAGAGAGATTAGTTCACCCAAACTTTCAACTGGGCTCCACAAGGTACTAGAAGAGTTGGAAAACCCAGGCCTATATGGCTGAGGCATATGAAGCGTGAAGTCGATGATGAATGGAAAATTATTGAATTAAAGCTTAAGATAAAGGCCCCAGAGCCTTTAAATATACGGCCCGGGACTATATAATAAGCTCCCACGAAACATTCGAATGATTGAAGACATTAAGGCTTCCAATAGGAAACTGAAGGCTTTCTTATTTCATGAGTCTTTTGACAGCAATGATTTAACAGTAAATGAACAATATATGATATGAAATGTTAAATACTCTGAACGAACAAGGTAAAACGACAGTGGAGGTCCTGTAGAGAGTGGGGTTCCCCTGCTGTATGGGACCGGAAAAGCAGCCATCAAAGTAAAGTAAATAAGTAAATCTAATCGAGGCCCTTTGAGTTAATACAGGAGATGGAGGTGATGATGAGAATCACCACGATTATGATAATGGAGATTTAAGATAAAGATAAAGAGAAATACAACTCTTGAAATAAAGGAAATTATAATGAAAATGCAACTTTTGATAACACATTGTTATAAAAAGAGAAAATTCGCACAAATTATTTCTTAAGTGCATCTTCAATATTAAGAACTAACCAAACACATTGAAAGACAATGAGATATATATATATATATATATATATATATATATATATATATATATATATATATATATATATATATATATATATATATATATATATATATATATATATATATATATATATATATATATATAAACAACATTAACTTTATATACAAATTTCTTTTTAAACTGCATTCTTCTTCAGCCCAAACAAGGGTTCTCTGGAAACTTGCATCGCGAAGTTTCCAGTGTTTTCTAGTCCAAGATACGATCTGTATATCGTAACTAGAGGACTTTTCTAGCATGTCGGCGAATAGTGTAACATACTTAGGTCAGAAATTGAAGGAAAATATGAGAATATATCACAAATTAGATTATTACTCAGGTCCATAACTAATTATCTAAAAATTCAGGGATATTTTCGATTCCACGAATGTCCTCAGCGATGCGAGGTACACAAAGACAGTCATTAATCTCTAATGCTGATACGAAATCCAGTCTCGTAAATTACCAATAACGGAAAGATATTGTATAATTAACAAAGATTAACATTAATTTATATGATGTAACATGCGTAAAATTACGTGTTTGTAAATCCAGACAAACAGTTTCCCGATGAGCGAGCAACTTACTGAACGAACCCCAGCTGAGAGGCTCCAAGTGTCAACAAGATAGTCATTCCAGTCGTCAACCAATGTCGTAAATTGCGATAAAGGAAGATAGTGGCAAAATTCCCAAATATAAACCTTAGCTATGCACGGTTACAAGGCAAAGTTGATTTCTAATAAGTAAATTACGTAAAATAACGCGTTTAAGTCCAGACAAACAGTTTTCCGATGAGCGAACAACTTACTGAACGAACCCCAGCTGAGAGGTTCCAAGTGTCAACAACACAGTAATTCCAGCCCTCAAACACGATTTTGACGCTACAATTCCAGTTATTTAACTCATTTATTGGTTTCTTCCATATCCAGAAAGTATAAGGTGCTGTTAAAATACATTTAACTGTTATAACTGTGTTATATTAGATAATATATCAACTAATATGTCTCCTCGCCTCTGTTCAGACGTTGACTTTCCAGTTGTGGATTTGTAAATTTCATAATTATGAGTCAATTAGTTTTTTGTCATTTAAGTCGATGGTCTTAGACTTAAGGAAGATCATGTTAGGATTAAGTTAGACTTAAGTTAGTAACCATTAAGTTAAGTACTCAGTTGTTGGGCGGAGGGATTCGCCTTTCCATCGGCACCTCCTTAGCTTTCTTTATTATAATTCTTTTATTTTCTTCTCTCAGTTTCCCCATCTGATTAATATATTCTTCTATTTTCTCTATTCCTTCTTTCTTAAACAGCACGTTTACCAGTATCCTATTCCTTGCCTGCTGTACGCATGCCCGTCGTGTCCTTGCTTTAAAAGCTCACCTGACGTAGGACCCCTTAGGAAAATTTCGTATTTTCCAGTGTATCACATCGTACTATTAATCGTAAAGCTATTTAACCTTACTTATTTAACCGGAGTTCAGAAGTCAAAGTAACCTACTGTAGGTTAGCAGCTATTTTGTTCTTATTTTCCAGTGTGTCACATCGTACTGCTAATTGTAAAGCTATTTGAACGGAGGTCGGAAGTCAGACAGAGTAACATACCGTAGGTTAGCTGCTATTTTGTTCTTATTTTCCAGTGTGTCACATCGTACTAATGATTATAAAGCTATTTAACTTATTTAACAGGAGGTCAGAAGTCAGACAAAGTAACCTACCGTAGGTTAGCTGCTATTTTGTCCTGCTTGAATTTGAGATACTCGACTGCTATATTGTACCTTGGCTTGGAGTTTTTGTATGCTATTTAGCTACAGTGAATTTAGCTGTTGTAAAGGGTCGGCTACGTTGAAAGTAAATTGACTGTCTGAAAGTAGATTGACTGTCACAATGGATTAGATATGCCATCACTTTATAAGACAGGAGAGATGCGTAGAATGATAGTATACTTAGAAATCAGGGAGCCTTTGTATATCGGCGGCCAGTTCCTCCTGCATGCATAAATAATGGCCAACAGCTATCTAAACCTAACCTAACCTATTAGCCTTGTTCTTACTACTTACTTAATGGAGGGCTAACAGCTTAACAGCCCCCTATGACCCCCTTACACTGCCGCATTCTTAGTCAGCCTTCATCGTACATACAGGTGGCCGCTATCATACATACACCCCAAAATCTGAATTCAACTTCACAAAAAATGCCATTACTCATTCAAAATTCCTTGCTTGCAAAATCAATATTGATATTACCCAGATTAATGGGCAGAGGCAACGTAAACCTCTTATTTCCCATTGTGTTCCTCTATATTTTATATAAAGATAAGGGGTTAGAAATTGTTATTATGAGGCAGTTCAAACAAAAGGATGTAAAACTTGATGAGTTGTCACAAAAATTAAAATAGCCTAAGTCAGCAAATAAAGGCCTTATAATTTTATCAATTGTCAATACTACATGGGAGGTTTGTGGCACTTGCCCTGAGCTAAGATAACTAAATGCCGAGAGCTTTTGGTATCAAGTCAAGGAAGTGTACAATTTGGACATGTGAAGTGTGAGCAGTTAGTTTGAAAAGGAGAAAAACATATACAGTGTATGAGGATAATCGGGAAGGTCCAGATAGTCTAATGTGGGAAAAAGGATTTAGATGAAGAGCTAAACCTTAAAGTTTGCAGTAGAGAAGAAAATGTTGTTGATGAGAATGGATAGTCATTGTTTACCTTAGCCTAGGGTATTAGTAAGGAATGCACTAAGGCACATGTTAGTGAAAAAAAAAAATGCTGGGCTGTTATAAATGGTTTACAGTATACTGTATAATGTAGTTTCTCATCAGGTGAATATCTCTTGATCTCAAAAGAGTTATAGACATCTTTTTTAGTTAGGAAAGATTATGGTAGGCCCTATAAATCTGATTGTGAATATTAACTGAATATCTTCCCCTCTTATCCTGTTGACGACTTGCCACCCGTATCTGCAAAATCTTCACTTGATTATGACAAGTCTCAAGTTTTGCGACAGAACTCGCGATACTTTTGCGCCAACCAATATTTGTCCCTATATGAATATAAACCCTCATCCTTTAACAGGAGTATGATTTCAGTCAAACTGGAACTCAGCTGTTAAGAGCTTTGGATGTGAAGCCTGTCAAAGAGTCCCCGCATGCTGAAAGAGAAGATTCCGATCCTCCCCTTCTGTAGTGTCGCTGCTGTTGGAAACAAAATTTTTGAGTGACTTCTGGCAAGAGGAAAAAGTGACCACACAATCCTTTTCCTTCCAAGAGAGGCAGCATGTGCAAACACTTAGGGTACCTGCACATGAGGGCACAAAGACTCCTGTCTCTGGTGAGCACTCGCCTCGCCAGCGCTCACCCCTTTAGCGAGTCCCTGATGACTGCGGACTTGATGGCGCTTGCCCTACCATCAGTACACACCCGCGTGGCGCTCACTTAGCCAACACTCGCATTTTTAGCTCGCACCCAGTGATCATTTACCCTCCCATCAAACCGCACCATTAACGAGCAGACCTATAGAATATTCTGGTGAGAGATCACCCATTCATAAGAAACGGAATAACAAAAACAGTTTCCTTTGCAAAGGATAAACCCTGGTTCCAGGATCTGGCGCAAGCGCTTAAACAAGTGGTCTCGGGACTAACTCGTTCTCCTATTCCAATACGTAGAAGTACTCCAATAATTCCTCTAGAGGCCACTAGATCCTCGGTAAGGAGTTCCTCTCCTGACCCAAGACGGAGAGAACAACAATAACATCTATATACCGCCTTATGCACATCTCTCCCCCCCTGTGTAGAACATCTAGATATGATCAATATCTATGTACTAAACCTGTCTCCACAGTCCAAGACCCGGCCTCTCCTCTTCTCTCTCTTCCCCCGGATTTAATGCTCATCTTGGACGCATCAAAAGAAAGGTGGGGGCTCATCTGTTGCATCACACCACCTCCAGGCTATGGTCTGAAGCTGAGCAACACTGCCACATAAACCTCCTAGAAATGAGAGCAGCCTTTCCAGCTCTCAAGCACTTTCAAGACACTCTGTGGTGTTGATAAGCGACAACACCACAATGATGGCTTACATAATCAAGTAAGGAGGTACTCTCAGCTCTTTTCATCCTGGGCAAGAGAAACATTTTGGCAGACAAACTAAGGAGGAAGACTCAGATAGTTGGGACAGTGTAGTCTTTGAATAAACAGATAGCCAACAGAGTCTTGACTTTGTGGGGTTCGCCAACAACAGACCTGTTCGCAACGGTTCTCTACCACAAACTTGTGGTGTACTGCTCCCCAATACCTGATTCCCAAGTGTTCTGGCAAGATGCTTTTCTACACCCGTGGGACAACCTAGACGTCTGTGCGTTTCCCCATTTCTGCCTAGTAAGGAGGCTTCTGAACAAAGTTCGGTTATCTCAAGACCTATCGATGACCTTAATAGCTCCGATGTGGCAACATGCAGAATGGTTTCTAGGCCTTCTACATCTGCTCACAGAGGCACATCCGGGGAGCTCCCTCCACTTCTTGAGCTATTCAGAGGCACCTGGGAAGCTCCTTTCACTTCCCGACTTATTCAAACAACCACATGTTCAAATTTTCCAAGATGAGTAGCTTCACTACATCTTCATGTCTAGAGGTTATCCAGCAACTTCTCATGGCACGAGGTTTTTATTAACCATTTGCATGGAGAATGGCTGGATAACTCTGGGAGTTATCTATCTCATGTCCACCAAGCGAAGTGGACTATCTTCTGTGGTTGGTGTCGTGGAAGGGGCATCCCTCCACTTAGTGCCACTATTTCAACAAGAGCTGAGTTCTTGTTATACCTCAAGGAGGAAAAAGACTTTTTAGTGTCGGTGATGAAAGGCTATCACTCGGCCTTAAGTCTCACCTTTAAACTAAATGGAGTTGACACTTCCTCCTCAACGCCTCAACGGAATTATCTCTTGTCATATGTAGTTTCGAGTTATCCTGCCCTCAGTCTGAAGTAAGACCACCTCCTTGGCATGTAGTTCGAGTTTTGCCATCTCTGAAAGGAGCATCTTATGAGCCTCTAAGTCCAGCTTCAGATCGTGACCTGACTCTTAAAGACAGTTTTCCTCTTAGTCCTTGCCTTTGCAAAGAGAGTCAGTGAGCTACACAGTCTGTCCCATTTAAGGGGATGGGGGCAGGTGACACTCGACTTTGTCCCTGAGTTTATTGCCAAGACTAAAAATACGGCAGTAGCGGATCGTAGATTCAGGCCCTTCCGGATTGAGAGTCTCCGTTCTGTAACAGATGACCCAATTCAACTGTTATTATGCCCTTGAAGGGTACTAATGAAATACCTTAAACGAATTACTTTAGTTCGTCCACAAATCAACAGGCTGTTTGTCAGCACAAGTAGTCTAAAGGAGGATGACAAGGAATTCTATTTCTTCCCGGATCAGGAAAGTCATCGAACGAACCCTCCAAGTGAATCGGCCTCTTTTGACCATAGATCTATAGCTCAGGACGTCAGGGGCATTAGCCCATCCCTGGCATTCAAAAAGAATTTTAATGTGATGCAGGTCTTACAGCCAGGCATGATGAAACGTCAGTCTACTTCCACCACCCATTATTTGCAAGACGTAACCAACAAGAGCCTTGAAACATTCTTCATAGGTCCTGTTGTGGCTTCACAAAACATGATCTTTAACACCTCAGCTCCCTCGTAGGACAGGTAACAGTCACTTGAGGGTAAATGTTACCCGGTTGTAAGTATTAGTGTGAATGCGCGTATGACTGGCCTTTTTGTCATTCATTCTCCTTCTCTTGAGGCTTGAGCGAGCCGAAGAACTCTGCAAGCTGGCCTCTTATGACTGTAGGTGGGTATCATCGTCCCTTGTTTATCCTAATATATGCATGTATATTGTTACATCCCCGATCTCTTAGTGAGGAGAGACTCGGGTAATGTCCAGGTAAGTAAGCAAGGCTCCAAAGTAGGCCATATCTTAACGGGTCACATTTCTTAGTCTTCACACCTTCGCACGATTGCTCAGGCCGTTATCTCTTGTTGATAGCTAGCAAGATGATAGGTTGTGCTCTTCCACAGCTCTTACGAAGCATGAGAGTCACATCCTGGGTCAGGGATCAGCCAGCTGATCTAGGGCTTCCTCCCACCTAAGCGTGAGTCTCCATAGTACAAGAGCTGAAAGGTTTGTATTTGGGGCGAAGTAAAACTAAAACTAAAAACAAACTTGAAGCTCTTTACACATTACACATACTGGCCCACCATCACCTAGCCCTTAGGAGTCCTGTCTGCAATTGCAAAGCGGTGTCTGTTAGCTACTGCGTGAGTGAGCCGGGTGGTGGGTACACCTCCTACTAACCAGTGGAAGAGAGTATCACCTCGCTTAAAAGTTTTACGGCTATTTTTAGCTGTGGCCGAAATGTATCTCCATAATAAAGAGCTTCATGTTTGTATGTTTAGGATAAATACAAATTATTTCCAAATTTATCATTTTCCGTTGATAGTTTTTTTATTTTGTTTTTTTTACCGAAGGACATTTTCATATTTACTATAATGTTACTTCAAAGAATGAGGTGCTTAGATTCTATTTTTATCATTGCTCATAAGAAAAATTTCAATAAGCATTTATATTATGAATTCAAAATATCATGTGCACTGATATAATAATGCAAGCAACAGTAACCCACTTTTCATTGCAAAGTTATTGGTAAGTAAGTGTTTAATATGAGTTGCGAGGTAAGGACACTATTATAGTTCTTTGAATCCTGTGGAATACTATTTGGTAGATCTAGCTTTAGATCTTCATATTGCAAACAGAATAACTTTTCCATTTTATAATGAGAGACTTTATCCATAGGCATGTTTAACCCCAGTCAGTCCACTTATGGAGGATACAGCGATTATTGGGGAGGATATGGCCGTCCTCCAGTTCCTCCACCGCCAATGCCACCTATGCCTCCAAATAACCAGTCCCATTACCCTAGTATTCCACCTCCTGTCTCCTATCGTCATATTAGATCTCTCCCTCATACATTTCGCCCTCCACCTCCCCCTCCTCCACCTCCTGAGCGGGCCAATCCCCCAATTGAAGATTTGCCGCCAGAAATAGTTCCAGTGGAGGAACCAGTAATTCCTTCTGATGACGACACCGATTCAGAGCAAGGATCCAATGAGCAACAGGAGCCTGTGATAGGAAGTCCTCTGGTTCCAAGAGGCAAAGAAGCGAAGACGTCGTCTTATGACTCCCCGAGGAAATCGAGACGGAGAGAAAAAAGTTCTTCTGGTCAGCCTGTCAAGACTTCAGGGCCTGTTTACAAGCGACCATGTAAGTACACACGTTGCTCAAAAGGTTAGCGATTCAGTCGTGACTTTTTCATTGCTATATGTGGCCTTTAATTTTGCATGGTTTTTGGTTCACTTTAGAATGGCTTCATTCTTATGCAGATTTTTTTATTTTTCAACTAAAGTATTATGGTGGTCTTGTCTTTGTACTTGATAGTACTTTATTCTTCTGGTTGTAAAACTACTAAAATTGTTTATTTTTGTTTATTTTGTAAGCAGTATATAGAATGCCTTTTAAATAAGAATTTCTCTCAATTTTCAATCTTTCTTTTTAGAGAATGAGATGTTAAGTGACTAATGCACAATTAAAATTTTGTTCGGTAAAAAAATTTCTTGGGGTTGTTTGGAAATGAAACTACCATATGTGTATGTTGGCTGCATGTTCATATACTGTACACTACAGTACTTGACTGTATAACCATATTTCGGTGATTATTCTTTGTACATTATTACAGTTCCGTACTATCACCAAAAGATATCATTATTGATGAAAGGCTAGTTTTAGGAAATGATGAATCTGATAACGATTCAGGAAGTATTTAACTTAATGATGGAGCTGTGTTCAGTCTTTGGACTGTTACACTCATTTCACCCATATTGTGTGCATAATTTGATGAATAAACCCCATAGCCCAATCCCAAAAGGCTGGACAACATATACAATTAGTCTATTATGGAATAGGGCGTTTTACCAAGTACTGTACTCGAGTTCAAAACTTCTGAAGACAAAGCCAAAACCTTACCATCCAAGTCGACATCATTTGAGTTTCAAAAAGAGTCTCCAAGTCGACATCATTTGAGTTTCAAAAAGTGTCTCCAAGTCGACATCATTTGAGTTTCAAAAAGAGTCTCCAAGTCGACATCATTTGAGTTTCAAAAAGTGTCTCCAAGTCGACATCATTTGAGTTTCAAAAAGTGTCTCCAAGTCGTCATCATTTGAGTTTCAAAAAGTGTCTCCAAGTCGACATCATTTGAGTTTCAAAAAGAGTCTCCAAGTCGACATCATTTGAGTTTCAAAAAGAGTCTCCAAGTCGACATCATTTGAGTTTCAAAAAGAGTCTCCAAGTCGACATCATTTGAGTTTCAAAAAGAGTCTCCAAGTCGACATCATTTGAGTTTCAAAAAGTGTCTCCAAGTTGACATCATTTGAGTTTCAAAAAGAGTCTCCAAGTCTACATCATTTGAGTTTCAAAGAGAGTCTCCAAGTCGATATCATTTGAGTTTCAAAAAGAGTCTCCAAGTCGACATTTGAGTTTCAAAAAGTCTCCAAGTCGACATCATTTGAGTTTCAAAAAGTGTCTCCAAGTCGACATCATTTGAGTTTCAAAAAGAGTCTCCAAGTCGACATCATTTGAGTTTCAAAAAGTCTCTCCAAGTCGACATCATTTGAGTTTCAAAAAGAGTGAGTTAAGAAGGTCTTGAGTATTTCTCCAATCATGAAATTTGATGTGATAACATGTCTATGTAGACACATTGTATTCAAAATGTGGGTTATAGATTCCCACTGCAATTTAACCAACTAATTGAGGGTTACCAACTGGAAGAATTTCAAACCATATAATGCAATAAATACATGTAACTGAGGTTACAGAAATTAGGTTTATCCAAGATTTCAATTAATCACAGGGAAACAAACTACTGTTTACTGTATAACTATACATTCTTCGGTGCTATTATAGTATGCTATCTACCGCCAATTTTGATATCTACCACCCCTCTCTGACTATAATATGATACCTATCATCAGTCCCTAAGAATACGGTCTACTTGCTAATCCGCCTCTAATAAGGAGGATCACTACCGACTTGATAACCTAACCTAACTCAACCCAACCTAAGCTACAAACTGCTTATAATTATGCATCCATGTTTTCCTTCCAATAACTATTATTAAACTATCATTAAAGTGCAGTGAGGATAACATACTGGTGGTACATAATCTGTTTGATAATCATCATCAAACAGGAGGATTAACATTGACGGTAGATAACATACTTTGTGGTAGATACCATACTATAGTAGGTAATTCGACGGTAGATAGCATACTATAATAGCACCCATTCTTCAGTCCTCTAATAAACAAAACAGTAATTCATAATGTCAAGTAATATGCATTATAGAGTAATGTGAAATTACCTAAAATGATGGTAGTATTGTCTACAGCCAAATGCTACCTTTTGATTTTAGCTTCTCAACTGCCCAGTTCAGTAGCTGGTATTGACGTTATGTATGAAATTAAAAGCCAAAGAAAAAGGACTAAAGGTTTTATATACATGTACACAGAAACTTTGGGAGATCCATTTTTTGTAATGTTTTCATTCTAATACTATAATGAATATTTTGCATAGTGGTGATTGTAACAAAAACTCACTGTGACTTGTTTTTCATATGGCTAAACACATCTCAGAAATACAGTGCTAAAAAGAAATTCTAGTTATTTGATAATAAAAATCATGAAAATTGAAATCTTTGGTGTTTAACCCTTTTACCCCCAGGCTATTTGGAAATTTCCAACCCCTAACCCCCATGGGGTTATTTTTTTCAAGCACATTTTGCAGTATATTTTTTTTAAATTGCTCTAACAGCCTTAATTTTTGTCATAGGGAGGTCAGGTTGGTCTCATTCTCTTGGAAAATGCCTGGTTTCTTAAAACATTACCAAAAATATACAAAAAAAAATTTAAATAGCATTTTTTTGCAAGGACGTACCGGTACGTCCATGGGGGTAAAGGGACGAGTTTTGTGAAACGTACCAGTACGTCCTTTGGGGGTAAAAGGGTTAATATAATGAACACTAGAAACAATTTCACCTTAAAGAAAATAAAATCCAAAATGAAGTTATGATAAAAGCACCAACTACAATTCAACTTTATATAACTGATAGGTATAAAATGTAAAACTAAAAAGCTTTCGCGTTTGTGTTTCAACAGGTGCATTAAGTTCTCATTCTATAACATTTGGGTATCCATAAAACAGTCACATATCTTGGGAACATGAACTGGAATTTGGACTTAGGATACATTAGAAATCATGATGGGATTTCACTCAAGATGATGACAGATAATAACAGGTTTTGATGGCTGCTACAGTGAAAATACAAACACCTTCGATTGATTAATAAAATCTTGTAAAGGAAGTTAGATTGACATCATCTTCTTCTTCTTCTTCTTCTTTGTCTAAATCGACCCCACATAGAAGTGGGAAAAGATGTAGACAAAGAAGAAGAAGAAGAAGAAGATGTCAATCTAACTTCCTTCACAAGATTTAATGTAAAATTACATTAAAAAAAATGAAATTTTAGCTGATGAGATTAAAAAATAACTGCACAAAGGGACAGGCATGTATTTTTTATTGTGACTTTGGAAGGGTAGCAATCACGGTTCTACTGATACGCATACTGCCTGTTTCACAAAAACCCATCGGTAGCTCCAGTACTTCTGGCTTACCTATCTTTACCTTCAGGAGTTAAAACTGTTTCTCCAAGATATATGTCTCAAGAAGTAACAAGAGACTATCCTACTGAAAGGGCTATTTAGGCTATGGAAGAATAATGGGTTAGTGGCAGAAAATGTTCGTTGTTGTTAACAATGTATTATTTTGGTGAATCTTGCCGGAGAGTCTCACATTAGTAGTATCAACAAAGCAAGATCTTCTCAATCATGAAATAAAAGAAAATTCTCCTTTTTCAACCTATATATCCCTGAACACTATTGATATCAACTTCTGGAAAGAAACTGTGCCTGGTGGTCCACGTGAACCACTCGTTCTCCCTAACTGATTCTATTTTCATGTAATATGTTTACACACTTTGGCGATTTATAGTTGTGCATTTTGTCGAAGGGGCTGTTGAACCTCAGTGGTTACTAATTTTATGCTGCATATATCCAAAGGTTTTCTACTAATGGATCAGAAGTATGTTCTATAACTGGTTTCTAGGATGGAAGCATATATATTTTATATAAAGGTATTCCCATATCTCATATTGTAAGAGGGACAAATGACGGAGTTATCTCTCTCTTATGAGGTGAGGAGTGAGGAGGATTCACTTTTCCCTTTGACGGTGTAGTACATACATACATATACCAAGGCACTTCCCCCAATTTTGTGGGGTAGCCGACATCAACAAATGAAACAAAAACAAAAAAGGGGACCCCTACTCTCTACGTTCCTCCCAGCCTAACAAGGGACTCAACCGAGTTCAGCTGGTACTGCTAGGGTGCCACAGCCCACCCTCCCACATTATCCACCACAGATGAAGCTTCATAATGCTGAATCCCCTACTGCTGCTACCTCCCCGGTCATCTAAGGCATCGGAGGAAGCAGCAGATAGTATATACATAGTAGTAGATACATATAGGGCTGAGTAATTGCTTGTTTTGAAAAATAATTGATGACAATGTGTATGATTTGAAAGATAAGACTATGAGAGAGACTTTGTTCCTTAGTCAACTGCCATAGCCCCAAACTTGTCTTTTACTGGAGAAGCTACAATTACCCCAAAAGGTTAATGTATAGCTTTAGGAGAGCTACTTATTGGGTTGACATTTTGTTTTTTAATCTTTTGGTAAGGCCCATATCGATGTACATTACTCTGCATTTGATATAGAGAGCATCTTTAATTTGGTACTCCTTACAGCTCTTGCCAGTGGGTCTATGGTCCATCTTACAGACAGCACACCAAGAAAATGAAGTGCTGATACTATGCTCTGGAGATGTGTATAGTCTTTGTCACATTTTTGGATGTGGAGCCCTTACTTACAAATGTACTTGGGGAGAAAACAGTCAATCGTTTATTATACTAGGTATAAACGACATGATTTTCACTGTTAGGCAAGTACAAGAGAAAACAGAAACCATTATTTATGGGCTCAACCTGTGTCGCTCCGTAAAATGCTCCTTAAAGCACCACTTCTAAGGTATAAATACTGCTAAATATACCAGAGAAAAAAGTTGCATGGAATGCCAGGAATATACCCAGCTCGTTCACCCTTATAGGGTGTCGGTATAAAAACTGGGGCGAGTGAATCCACTACCAGAGGTCCCTTTCCAATTAGACTTCTCCCTCCTCATCATCCCCTGTTCATTGACCCAACTTAGGCCTTTGATAGTGTTAAGCGGGAGCTTCTTTGGGATGTATTATCTAAAGCGGGCTGCCCACAAAAGTTCATCCATATTCTATGGCTACTTCATGATAACATGTCTATTGCTGTGACTGCTAATGAAAAAGCAGCTGACCCTTTCACTGGTAAAATCTGGTGTGAAACAGGGATGCATGGAGGCTTCGTCCCTTTTCTGTTTTCATCGCTGCTATTATACATCTCATAAAGGACCATCTCCCTCCAGGTATATCAGTTACATATCGAATGGTTGGAGGAATTTTCAATCTTGGATGCCTCAGACCCAGAGCCAATAAAAACTGCAACTTTTATTGAATTCCAATATGCAGACGATAATATCATATGTGCCAAAATTGAATATGATCTTCAAAGAATCCTTAATGCCTTTGCTGATGCTTATGCCAAAACCAAAATCCTTTACCAGCCTGCACCAAATAGCAAAGCAGGAAATCCTAACATCGTCTTAAATAATGAGACCCCTGATAACATCCATCAATTTTCTTATCTTGGCAGTCATATCTCAGATGTAAATATTTAGAGTGAGATCCAAAACCACATACGATGTGCTAGCAGTGCTTTTGGGGTACTATGATCCAGAGTATTTGAAAACCGTAATCCAAGAAATCCAAGCAAAATGGTCTAACGCTCGGTTGACCTTCCTACTCTTCTTTATACCTCAGAGGCTTGGACCACATATAGATGTCACATAAATATTCTTAAAAAGTTTCATCAGCGCTGCATGTCAAAAAACCTAAAAATCAGTTGGCAAGCTCATCGAACAAACAGCAGCATTTTAGAAGTCAAATTGCTTAAGTATTGAAGCCTTTATCACACAGAATCAATTAAGATAGATTGGTCATGTGGTCAGAATGAAGGACACACATTCCAAAACAAATATTCTACTCAGAGTTAAGCAAGGGAACCCGAAGATTGGATGGGCAAAGGAAGCATTTCAAGTACTGTCTGAAGACAAATATGAAAATATGTGACATCAATTATAAAGCCTGGGATTGAGATGCACATGACCACACTGCTTGTAGTGCAAAAATAAAAAGAAGGTATTTATGTACTCCAGAGAAAGGGTGAACAGGAGAATGATAAAAAACGAGCAAGAAGATCAGCTGGACATGAAAACCCACAACATCCGCTACCTCCTGATAATGTGTGCCCACACTGTGGAAGTGTGTGTGGATCTAGAATTGGACTAGCCTCTCACTTGGGAACTCATTAAGGTCTTTGAAATAGTAATACTCGATACTGAGTGACAGCTATAATAATGATACTTGATATGGAGTACTGTATAGAGATGAAACTACAATGCGGGAAATACCTAAACATGATCTGAAGAGACTCTCCATCCCACAGAGGGTAGATATATGTACGAACTGAAAAATTTTTTTGGCATCTTCGTTGCTAATTTCTATGGGGAAGTTGATGAAAATTCTATCTTTTCTTGTATTTCTGATCCTAGCAATCTTGTCAAATAAAGAGACTACTGTAATTATAAAAAATAGATTAAGAGAAGAAATGAGACACTAGTGAAGATTCAATTTATGAAGAATCTTTGCTTTTACGCCCTATGAACCAAGGTGTTACTGCCTGTTTCAAGGCCTACTACCTTTGAAGGACATCTGCTATGGCCTTAGATACAATGAAGAACAAGGAATTGAATTCAAGGATTTTGGGAAATCATGCAATATTCTTTCAACTGTTAAGAGCTTTGCTTATGCTTGGGCTGAAGTGAAGTAAATAAACTTGAATTGTGTTTGGACAAACTGTCACCCCGTTTGTGAAATATCTTCATGGTTTATGAGGGGACAGTTGACTGCAACACCAGGAAGGTTGTTGCACTGAGTAAGCAGCTTAATTTGAAGGTGGAGGCTGTTGATTTCACTGAGCTATTGGCATCTTAAGGAGAGTTATCTGCTGAGGACTTCATTCAACTTGAGAAGAAGATAATTGAAGAGAATGAGGATGACATAGCAACCCCAGAGCCCAAGAGATTTATAACCAAGAACATGGCTGAAGGTTTTGCACTAAGAGCAAGGTCCGATGCCAAGGACTCCAACACTGAAAGAAAAACTAAGATCTACCGAGGATTCATGGATTTGCTGGTGTGTTAAAGTATAAGCAGAATCCGGAGGAGAAGAGGAGTGTAAATTTCCAGATTAGACTGGTAAGATTCTGCAAGAAAGTATAGAGTCCTGCAGCATACCCCATATCCTCTACCTCAGCTGCTGCTTTACTTCTTCCTGCCTCTACAGTGCCTTCTACAGGTTCTCCTAACTCAATTGCCCCAGTACCTCCATCACCTTCTGTAGGTTCTCATGTCTCTCCAGCTTCCTCCTCCCATTAAGCCTGTCTCTCCACCCCTTGCAGTAGCCCTTCCAGTGTGCAAGCTAACCACAGGAGTACATGTAAGGAATTGTATTATAATATTTATTTTTTAGTTTTATTTTATCATTCTACAGTATAATTATGTCCAAGTGTTTTTTAGTCCTAGTTAGTTTCTGTTGAAATGCTCTTTATAGCACCATTTCTAAGGTATAAATATTGCTAAATATACCAGAGAAAAAAGTTGCATGGAATGCCAGGAATAAACCCAGCTCGCTCACTCTAATAGTGTTGGTACAGTAACTGGGGCATGTTAGAACCACTACCAGAGGTCCCTTACAAATTAGTTCTCTCTTTCCTCAATATCCCCCGAAACTACGAGGTGCAAAACTCGAGTTACAACACGTCGTAGTACCAGATTTTTAAATGTGTGATAGAATATGAACATATTTGACACATTACATCTACTAGTATACAAGGCAAAAGAGGGACTTTCTGCTGGGTTCCAGCCCCTATATAGGTTTAGGAGGTTGATGAATATGCAAAAAATACCACTGGATGTAATTTTTACCAAATGAATAAACTTTCCTACAGAAACATGAAACAAACCTTTAAAGTTAACAATAAGATGTATTGAAAATTAGAGAAAATTTGGAACTTTAGCCGTCATCTTTAGAGTCAGATCTGAGAGAAGGAAAGAAATTCTTTAAAGCCATCTATACGTTGGGCATATTTGCCTGACTTACTTGGACGTATATCTTTAAAAGATAAAGGTATACCAGTGTGTACACACTGTGGAATGACCGGCAGATATTCTATCTTGAATGGAAATCTGTCAAAGAAAACTTAGGTGATGAGCTTGATACCAATACCCTTGCCAAGTTTTTAAAAATCATATATGTTTTTTATAATTTGGGTTTTCATGATATAAACAGGAGCTTTAAAATAGAATCTATTATATCCATACTTAACTTACTTTAGATTGTAATATTTAGTATTTTGATGTATTGCATGTGAATAAAAGGGTGTGTAAGTATGCAAGACTGCAAAGGAAAACATCAATCTCAGATTGGCTAGACAGTTTGGAGCAAAGCTACGCTAGCTAATCAACAACAAAGTCCATGATGATGTCAGGAGAAACAGCAGAAGAGAATCCCTGAAACCTCATTACCTTTTGACAACTTTGCTAATATACCTCCTCAATTTAAAGGTTTAAAGGCCGCTCATGAATGGCAGAGGCAAGGGATAGTGTCATTGCCCTATCAAGCAGGACAATGCTCTAAAGACTGACCATATTACATATGATCAGCGCCCAAGCCCCTTCTCCACCAAAGCTAGGACCAAGTAGGGCCAGGCAATGGCTGCAGATGACTCAGCAGATAAGACCCATAGGCTCCCCCAAACCCCTCATCCGTACCTCACAAGGATGATGAGGTTGCAGCGACCAAAGGAACTAAAGAGCTTGAGGGGGACTTGAACCCCAGTCTGGCAATCACCAGGCAAGGATGCTACCTTCACCCCTTAATCTATTGTAAATATCGTACTTTTGTATATTTATGGATACCTCAATTTAACCTATCATGTCGATTCATATCTCACTGGGAAAGGTTGGAGTTTCTTTGTAAATATCTTGGGATTTAATGTGTACAGTTGAGGGCATGTCTGGTAAGTGAAAAAAATAAAAAAAAATAATTAGGATGTCTTTGAGGGTCAATAGTAGAAATATATATATCTCATAAATGTGATTAGAAAATTATGTGTGAATAATAATAATAATAGTTATAATAATAATAATAGTTATAATAATAATGATAATTATAATAATATTAAAAATTATAATAATAATACAGTAATAATAATAATAATAATATTGACTGAATGGCTACTGATTTTTGCCATTTACTATAATTCAATTTTACTCTTTTTTTTATCTTATCTCAGCTTCTAATTTGCAGATATTGTCTGCAATACATTTTTGTGTAATAATAATATTCTTACTAATTTTGGTGTTCCATTTCATATTGTTGTTTAATATATGCACTTGAACTTTTCCTTTATACAAATACTTTGTCCTCAATGGGCTGATAATTATTGTCATTGTTGCTCAAGTGTAAACGTAAATATTTTTCTTTCCAGTGCCAGTCGAGTTAGACCCTAATCTTCCACCAGACCTGGTTGAAAAATTTCAAAACAACCACTGTAAACTTTGTGATGTCAAGGTAAGTTTTGTTTGTATAAATTAACTACATGTACAGGTAGAGAGGTAATTTTAAGATTCGTTGTAAGTTTGAAAGAGAAACACTACACTATTTTAAAGACTACTTCCTTACAGTGAGATTTAGTTAGAAGTTTCTCTTTCAGAAATGCCCCAAAAGCCAGGAATTAAGAAGTTGAAATACAGCAATACAAAGATTTCTCGAGTACAAATGGTTTATTTTCCCAGTCATCCTAGCTTCATATTCTTTGTATTATAGTTTGTTCTTACGCGAGATACAAACCATAATCATCTAAATGGGGTTTACTCCATCGCTGTTTGGCTACAACCAGAATTAAGGAAATCGTGGGATTCTGGTAACATTGCATGCTTGCCAGCATCCCCACCATGCTAGGTAGGAGCGGCGGGGTCACCGTGACTTGCTTCACTTTACTCCTGGTTGCAGCTTAACCATTGTCTATGCTACACTTCGCCTTATGTTTTTCTCAACTTGGTACATTTGTGTTTATTAGTGTTCCCCAAGTGAATATTATGTGCCCCAGTATTGGAGGTAATCCTTGTGGCACTTTCACGAGCCGAGTGGAGGTAGATCCCTATCCTTTGTGCCCTGGGCGTTGTGGTAAGCAATGCTCCTTTACCTCTACTTGTGAATTTTGCAGGGATTGGCCACACTCAATGGGAAAATATAATAGAGAAAAAGAAGGCTAAGAGGGATCACTCCTCATTTGCTACTTCCTCTTCTGAAAGCAAAAAGCAGAAGTCTTCCTTCTCAACTCCGGACCTTTGTCTTTCAGATCCATCATTATTGGAGTTCCTAGAAATTCATTTTGTTGATTTGTTATCACCTACTATGATTAGAGAGCTGGAGATAATACACAGTGATATAGCTCCTTTATCTTATGCTCTTTCACAACCAGAAAACGAGATATTACAAATTATGTTGGTACCGCCAACCTATATAAACCTTAACAGGTCTCCCATCTTCCCCCCACCAGTGGGAATAACCTGGAGATGATACTTTTGTTTCAGATTTCACAGATCAGGGAGTTCTTTCCTCTACGATGCTGGAACACTTCGCTGTGAGAATTTTAAAAGTATCACCTAAATGTACACCTAAGCATACCACACCGAGAGGTGACAGAACAGCCTATTTCACCAGGTACAGAAGCAGCTATTCTCCTATCCGCACTCATAATGATTCTGACATCACTTTATCTCCTAGAGATCCTAAAGTTGAGTCTTCTCTCTCCCAAAGGAGGCAACTAGCTTCACTCCTAGGAAGACCATCACTTCTTTTTCAGAGAGACCTCCTGATGCGAGTGCAATGTTGGCTCTGCGCCCACATGGTGCTTACAAACGTGTTCCACATTCACTTTTAGGTCCTAGTAAGCAAACTTTTTTCTATGAAGAAGTCAGAACACATTAGTTAACCAATAAAAATCAGAATCTTCCAAACAAAATCTACATCAATCAGGGTGACCAGAGATTTGGGGTTGTTGGGAGATGACCAAACAAGGCATGTTTGCAACCTATCAAAATAAAAATAAAGTATTTTGGCCATAGCATGGAAAGGTAGATAGCCTGTTACTGAACTGGTCCAGTATGGATCTGTATGACTTCTCAAGCTTAGGCCTATGCTATGATTATACTGGTGATAAACAAGGCAGGAGGGGTCCTCAACCAGCAGGATGACAGCTGACTCTACTTTGGCCTTAAGTAGGCTCAGTCTTCTTCTGTTGGTTTTTTTTTTCTTTATTTTTTTTTTTGCTGGGAAAACTCAAATGGGGGAAGTTTCTCATTAGTTTGGATGTAACAGGGTCTTCTAGGGACCATGACTTTCTTAGAGAAATTTGTTTTGGTAGAATACCTGAAGATGAGTCTACAATATCGTTTCAATATGAATTCTGTACGAACAGCAGAATTCACGATCTTTGAAATGAGTGTTGGGATTAAGCATAATGACATCTCACCACAACTTAGAATCTTCATTCCAATATGGCCATAGGCTGGAGTTTGTTACTTCTATCTACAACGGAAATCTCCAGAGCCAAGAGGGCAGCAACAAAAGTGACTGTTTAACTAATGAGGTATACTACAGTATATAGTACCACCATTCTTCTGATGCAGACCTTATTATGATCCTGATGAAGGATCCATAATCAAGGATCGATTAGATTTTGTTAGAGTTCCGAGGACGAGAGTCCTTAATCCTGAACTTATTCAATCTCAATTACTTTATAATGAAATACGAAGTGGTACTGGTGTGGTTCCTATGGTTTGATGAGTCTTTCAGTAAACAGTAGTTCTCTGCTAGTGGAGCTATAGAGGTGTAACCTTTGAATTTTGTAAACTGAAAGGCCTGTATTTACTGAAAGACACACCAAGTCAGTATATTATAGACGAGAAAGGATCTTCCCACAACTAAAAATGATTCACGATTGTTGGGTGGTCTACTTAAACAAAATTAAAAGTGCTGAATTTGTATAACATATCTCAAGATAAGATAAAGTTTGTAAAAAGATAAAGTATAATAATGATGATGCTGAATCTCATTGAGGTGAAGGGAGAGGAGATTTTGGGCCATCCTTCAATCGGCAAAATGATAGAGACTTTTGACGGAAAATCTTAACTTTTAGCTTCCCGTCTTTTGAAGGTAAAGTATGAAAATATTGTACAGTGTACATGTACTGTATATTGTAAGATTAATCTAAAGTTGTTTGGTACAATATTATATTTCCCTTGACAACATCTCATTTTGATTTTTTACAGCTCAATTCAAGAATACAGTCAAAAAACCATTACGAAGGAAAACCTCACAAGAAAAAAGTTAAAAATTATCTCATCGAATCAGCCCGCAAAGATGGGGAATCAGCGGCCAAGCTTCCCAAAATTGATATCTCTCCTTCCAAAAGGGTAAGTAAAAGAACTTTGTTTTGTATTGGTTAAGCTCTGTATCTCCCAGGTTTTGCTATAAACCTTCAATATATGTATAAGAATTGCATATATTATGTATTTTTTGGGTTGCGCAATGATTCATGAATCGGCAACTGAAATGTGAACCATTGATTGTTCTTTTGTTTTATGATTATTAGCTTAGTGTGGAAGAAAAATTTATATATCAATAATAAAGGAAAAAAAATCATATTATACATTATAGTACAGTATAAGATAAGGAAACCATTTAAAAAAATGAAACATTTATTATACAATAATGTATTATATAAAGTGAGTATAAAATGTAGACAAGGAAATACTGTATCATACAGACTAAAGCCTTGTCCACACGATCAAGCATGCCCGACGGGCAAACAGTGATACCAGACCACAATAGTTAGTAAGAATGAGGTTTGATGACGTCAGAAGCGGGAAAAACTAAAGGCAGGGATCTGGCAACACTGTATGATGCCAGATCACTGTCTGTGGTTTTCCCGCTTCTGACGTCATTAACCCTCATTCTTACTAACTATTGAGGTCTGGTATCACTGTTTGCCCGTCGGGCATGCTTGATCGTGTGGACAGGGCTTTAGTCATGGTAAATACATTTGGCAGGATGAAGGACGATTCCTAAAATATATCCTTAACTTACTACTTGTTCCAAAGTCAAGGTCAGCATGCATATTACATGTCCTTGTCTACATTCTAATTTTTGTTTGTTAGACTTCATATAATATTATATAATAAATTTTTTCATTCTTCAAATGCTCTTAATTATCTGAACTGCACTTTTCCTTGATCATTAGCACTACACTATATTAAAATAGAATCACTTTTGTTTGATGTGATTAACATACCTTCTTATATTGGATATTATTATTATTACTAGCTAATCAGATGCTATAAGCCCAAGGGCTCCAACAGGGCAAAATAGCCCATTGAGGAAGGGAAATAAGGAAATAAATTATAAAAGTAATGAATAATTAATTTAAGATATCTTAAGATCAGTAACGTTAAAATTTATCTATTTATAAAAACTGTGACGAGAGACATATGTTAGCCTGTTCAAAATAAAAACATACATTGCAAGTTTGAACTGAAGTTCCACGAATTTAACTGCCTGATTAAGAAGATCCTTCTACAATCTGGTCATGGAATAAAACTTCTAGAATACTGTGTAGTGTTAGGCCTTATGATGGAAAAGGTATGGCTATTAGAATTAACTGCATATATTGTACTACATACAGGATGGCACCGTTTTGGAAGATCCAAGCGCAAAGGATGGTCAGAATAATGAAAAATCTCATGCAATATGCATAAAGAACAAACTGAACAACAATGCCAGAGATTAATAATATCAAGAGTAGGAATATGAAATTTAATAGACTGCAGGGTTTTTGTCCAATAAATTTAAGACGAGATTCAGCTGCTGAAGACCAGACTGGAGAACAATACTCAAAACAAGGCTGAATGAAAGAATGAAAACATTTTTTCAGACTATATTGTTCACCAAAAAATCTTAAAACACTCTCATTAAGCCAAATTTTTTCTGCAATTGAAGAAAAAAACAGACCGAATCCGTTTCTCAAAAGTAACTTGCAATCCGGAATCACATCTAAAATTTTAAAAGAGTCAGAAAGAGTTAAAGAAACATTGTCAGTGCAGAGACCTTAATGTTGAGGAGCCACTGTCCTTGGCCAACTTACAATCATACTTTGAGTTTTGTTAAGGGTTCAGCTTCATGCCCCATAATTTGCATCATGCACTAATTTTAGTTATATCTCTATTAAGGGATTCGGCAATTCAAGATCTACATTTAGGAGATAGAAATGAGGCAAAGAGAGTAACATTATCTGCATATGCAATGAGCTTATTTTCTTGGCCATTGTGTATAATATATAGTACTTTAGCATGAAAAGTAATGGGCAAAAACACTACCATGAGGAGCAGTAAATATAACATTCTTCTGCTCACAATGAACAAATCTTGCAATCTATTGCTGTATTAAAAAAATCAATAATGATGCTAAGAAAACACCTCCGTACTCCAACTGTTGAGTTTGAAATAAAAGGCCTCATGATTAACATGGTCAAAGGCAGCTCTAAAATTATGGCTAATCATACTAACTACCTGACCACAATCAAGGGATTTCTGTACATCATTGGATAATTGGGTTACGTTTTTTATCTTGCGAAAGAAGAAGTAAGAAAATTTACTGTTCGAAAAGGCATTTGAAAGAAGAAACAAGGAAATGAAGAGCTTGACAAAACAGCTGTCAAGCTACTTACAGCATGACAAATTCTTTTGAGCCTGTGATTATGTCATCCTCATTAAATCTATATCTCTCTCTTGTTGATTACAGAAACCAGAAACTCTCGATGTTAGTCAGTTGTATTGTAAGTGCTGTGATCTCAGTTTCACATCGGAGCAACATGCCCAACAGCACTATATGGGAAGGAACCACCAACGAGTTTTGCATGGGCTTAAACCACTAAAGGCTGGGTATTACAATAAAGACACTGGGAAATGGCAGAGAACGTAAGAATTATTTAATCTTTTTATAATATTGTTGTCAAGTGATTAAATGTAATTGTATTGTAACCAAAATGATTAACATGAATTGTTGGTACAGGCACACCATTGATAGTCCAGCACTCATTTGGTATACCTTGTATCCTTATAATGGTATGCTGTATATTGTGTTTCCTGTAAATATTTTCCAAGTTAGTAATAGGAGTTAACTAGGATATCAAATGCTTTCTAATTCATACTGTAACATATGTTTATAGGTTTTGGTAGGACACTATAAAAACGTTAGATTCTTAGTCAGTGTAATACTGTATATTGTACTGTTTTGTGATTGATTGCCTTTAAAAACCAGAGAACAAATTAATTACTTGGAACTACAGTATATTCGAATGCACCATTCATGTTTTGACTCATAGAAGAATTTTTTAATGAATTTATCTTAAATTGAAATGCTATAAAGGCTTTGTTTACTGATTATTTGTCATTGCAGTATACTGAAGTGCATTAACCCTTTTACCCCAAAAGGACGTACTGGTACGTTTCACAAAACTCATCCCTTTACCCCCATGGACGTACCGGTACGTCCTTGCAAAAAACTGCTATTTACATTTTTTTTTTGCATATTTTTGATAATTTTATTAGAAACTTCAGGCATTTTCCAAGAGAATGAGACCAACCTGACCTCTCTATGACAAAAATTAAGGCTGTTAGAGCAATTTAAAAAAAATATACTACAAAATGTGCTTGAAAACAAAATAACCCCTGGAGGTTAAGGGTTGGAAAGTTCCAAATAGCCTGGGGGTAAAAGGGTCAAGTCCCATAGATAAGAACTTTAAAAAATAAGCCCAGCTTTGCATGCACTAAATAAGAAAATCTTGAATTAGTGCAAAAAAATAATAGTGAATTAGCTTCTTTTAAAAGTGCTGTAGTTCCTGATAGATCTGTAAGCTAACTCACTAGTGTTAGAAAGATCAGCTGACTTGAAATAATGGAGAGTAGGGAGTTGCGTGTTATAAACTGGATGTGTAAGTTAATTACATTTGAATTTAAAACACTTCAACTCAAGACCTAACTCTTGGAATGCATCCGGTACTTATGAAGAGAAATATATGCAATGACTTCTGTGAAGCTTATTTTGTAAAAACCATTTAATATTTTCCATGTATTATCAGTACTCTTGCTATTCAAAATATAAGACTGTTATTTTGAATATCACGAAGCCTGAAGACTTATCGGCGTTCTATATTTTCATTTTAAGTCCTCCTGATCCTAGAGTGGCAGCAGAGAGAATAGGACTGAATCTAGACCCACCGTCAGACGATGAAACTGATGGAACTCCAAAGAAACCCGAAGAGCCGTCGCCAGTCAAAGAGAAAGAAAGGTGAGAGTAGTATTTGAATTTGTTGTTATTAACATCAAGAGCTATCATTATTGTGCTAAGCTACAACCCTAATTGAAAAAGCAGAATACTATAAGCCCTGGGGCCCCAACAGGGAAAATAGGAAAAATAAAATATTTTAAGAACAGTAACAACATAATATTTCCTATATAAACTATAAAAACTTTTAACAAAACAAGAGGAAGAGAAATCGGACAGAATAGTGTGCCTGAGTGTACTCTCAAGTAAGAGAACTCTAACCCAAGACAGTGGAAGACCATGGTACAGAGGCTATGGCACTAACCAAGACTAGAGAACAATGGTTTGATTTTGGAGTGTCCTTCTCCTAGAAGAGCTGCTTACCATAGCTAATGAGTCTCTTTATTGGATAGAATAGTGTGCCTGAGTGTACCCTCAAGCAAGAGAACTCTAACCCAAGACAGTGGAAGACCATGATACAGAGGCTATGGCACTACCCAAGACTAGAGAACAATGGTTTGATTTTGGAGTGTCCTTCTCCTAGAAGAGCTGCTTACCATAGCTAATGAGTCTCTTCTACCCTTACCAAGAGGCGAGTAGGCACTGAACAAATACAGTGCAGTAGTTAACCACTTGAGCGAAGAAGAATTGTTTAGTAATCTCGGTGTTGTCAGGTGCATGAGGACAGGAGAATCTGTATAGAATAGGCCAGACTATTCGGCGTATGTGTAAGGAAAGAGAAAGAACCGTAACCAGAGAGAAGGATCCAATGTAGTGCTGTCTGGTAAGGGTAAAGAAGATTTAAATTTTTACGATTGTTCTGAATTACGTTTTCATTTCTGAAAACCGCAAAATAAAGCAGTTTCCTTCCGAGATTAGTGTATCGAAATATCTCTTCTTGAATATTTAGAAGTAAACTCAATGCTTGTAAATGAGAAGATTAATAAATATATAGATCGTCAGGTTCAACTCTGGTTAGAAAATGAAAGTGGGACAATGACTGTCCATGAAGATAAAACATTGTACAGATTTGTTGTATCATTTTTGGAACACTGGGCTTTGAAATCACCAGGCCAATGACTCTTCTCCATTGAATGGAACTATTAAAAGTCCCAACCAGTATTAGGAATCGACTGGCAGGTGGTATCAAGCTAACTAACAATAAAAAAAAATAGATTTCTACCAAATTGATACTGTAATGAAGTTTGAGCAGGGCAAGAGTGAAAAATATACTTCATTATGATGTCACATTATTGCCATTGTTTTACTTACGGTTGTTATGTGTTGCCTTTGTACAGCTTTCAGAATGTCTGATACTTCTTTTCTTTAAAATCAATTTTGCACGCACATTTAAATTTGGATTGCAATTATTTTTACATGATATGTATTTTCATGAAAACAAATTTCGCAATTTAAATGTTTTTCAGGATTATGTACCATACATCTAGATGCCATTTCAGAACTATTGACGGGTGTTGAATATAAAAATTACTTTTTAATAAATTTTTATGACTTAAGAATTATCGTCATGACAAATACTGATTTTATAAAACAGTAAATTCTATCAAACTTTCTTAGTAAACATGTATAAAATGTAAATTACAATTCATTTAAGGGTTAAAATTAGCTGAAGAAATGGTGAGTACAATATACGTTTAGTTTGCTGCTATTGAACATTATTTACTATTTAATTACTATAACTTGTTTTTGTTGTTTTACGGGCGGAAGAAAACACACTACCATGGGTTATAAAGTACATTCAGACTGTCTACAGTATATCACCTATGGATTAAACAGTAAAAGGTCAGCTACCATTGATGAAGAAACTGTTACAATCTATTAATTAGAGAAGAGTTCCCCAAGATAAAAGTACTTCTATCCAGAACAGGGATTCTCATTAGTTCTCTCCTGGTTTCACATATATGTTGTCAGGAAACACTGGTACACGTGATTGTTCTTATTACTTACTAAGCTACAACCCTAGTTGGAAAAGCAGGATGCTATAAGACCAAGGGCCCCATCTGGGAAAATAGCTCAGTGAGGAAATGGAATAAGGAAATATACAACAAGAGAAGTTTAAGACTAATAACATTAAAATAAATCTTTCATATATAAACTATAAACACTTCAGAATAACAAGAGTAAGAGAAATAAGATAGTGAGCCCGAGTGTACCCTCAAGCAAGAGAACTCTACCCAAGACAATGGAAGGCCATGGTACAAAGGGTATGGCACTACCCAAGATTAGAGAACAATTGTTTGATTTTAGAGTGTCTTTCTCCTATAAGAGCTGCTTACCAAAGCTAAAGAGTCTCTTCTACCTTACCAAAAGGAAATTAGCAACTGAACAATTATAGTGCAGTAGTTAACCTCTGGAGTGAAGAATTGTTTATCTTAATATTGTCAAAGAATAGGCCAGACTACTTATTTTATGCGTAGGCAAAGCAAAAATGAGCCGTAATGAGAGAGAGGGATCCAATGTAATACTGTCTGGCCAGTCAAAAGACCCAATAACTCTCTAGTGGTAGTATCACAACAGGTGGCTGGTGCCTTGACCAACCTACAATATACCTATTATCAAAAATTCCTAAGCATGAAGGGTTTAGAACACTGCTAAGAATTTCAGGAATAAATGTGATGGGGTGACCCTTTCATAGTTGCACCCTACCCTTTCCTGAGAAGCATTCATGAAAAGAGATGTCAGGAGCCCACACTTCAAAGGACACTCACTTGGTTAAAGGAAAAGGATCGTGCCACCATTCCAATAGCTGAAGTTGGTTTTGCATCTATAATGTATAAATATGAAATCACTGGAAAACAAAATGACTCTTGATCGAAGGTCATGTCTCAATGCCAATTGAAGCAAAACTGGAAATCCCTGACCGTCCAGTGACCCAAAGATACAATTAGTAAAAGAAAATGTTAGCGCGGAGATTGTTGTATTATCGTAAAACGTAAAATACCGAACGACAGAGAGGTCATCGTAATTTGAAGAAGTCACTATCTGAGTATATCGTTAAATGAGCATCACATGAACTACATGACATAACCTTAAAAATAGTGAATTTTCCCAGAGTTGCATTCTTCATAGTCATATTCCTGTATCGAGAAAAGTAAACGTATTATGTAAGTCAGGAAATAGTTGAAATAGCGCTTGTGTTTTACAGATACTTTTGTGGGTTATGTGGTGTCTCAGCTACATCAAAGGAGCAACTGGACGGCCATATGGTGGGGCAGCGTCATATGAAGAATGTTAGAGCTACTTCTAAGAAGGCATCTTCATCTTCAACTGGTTAGTTAGAATTATTTTTTTATCATGATTATTAAGGTATTTTGACGAAGGAAAAATCTATTTCTGGGCGAGGAACCTGTGTCGCTCCATGAAATGCTCCTGTAGCACCATTTCTAAGGCATAATTACTGCTGAATATACCAGAGAAAAAGAGATGCATGGAATGCTAGGAATAAACCTAGCTCGCTCACTCATCGAGTGTCGGTATAGAAAACTGGGGCGTGATTGAACCACGATCATAGATCCCTCACCAATTAGACCTCTCCTTCATCAACATACCCCCCCTCTACCCCTACATCTCCCCACCACCCATCCTCATTCCTCTTCAGCACTTGCGTCGGTCAGACGTGTTATGTTTTGCTAATATTTTTAGGGTTAGCGTAATAATTAATAGTTTTTTTTTTCACTTTTATGCACTGCAGAAAGATATGAGACTTTACTCCGGTAAAGCAAAGGCATTATTAATTGCCCAATTTATTCTTGTGGTCTCATTTTATCATTCTCATTTATAGCTAACACTGTACAGTACTTACTGATTCTTTGACTACAAAATTTTTAATTTGTATTACTTTAGATCATATTTTGTACTCCCGGCCATACAAGTTATTTTCAAGGCTCCTTATATCTTGTGCATAAAATGATTAATATTAATATTTACTGAATAATAAAAATGATAATAATTATAGTATAGTATATCAATTAAAACTAAAATTCACCATAGTAATTTTCTATTTCTATAATAAGGATAAAACTCCTCATAATTGGTGTGGACCATTTCTGTGGTTAAAAAAAAGCTTTGACTTGCCAGGGTGTTACACAAGAAGAGCGCCTGCCCCCAAAATAAATTATGGTTATTTAAGACTATAAAATCTTGAAAATTATAAAAGTTCAGAAATGTTACATTAATCATCTTCTGTACTCAAATTCACATGTGCTAAGTAATTGAAAGCTAATTAAAAGTATTATCATTACTCTAGGGAAATGATGATAGATGCTGGGCGGATTGCGGCTCTTAGACAATAAGTCATAGCCCCCCAAGACGTGCAGACTTGACCTTACGGTCAGAGTCTTGCAAGTTCGGTTCACGAGAAACATGACGATAGAATTTTGTGCTTTGCTAATGGGCCTTGCTTCGTTTATAGTTAGAATCTCCCATTCCGAAATTTATTTTCACTGTATCAATTGGTTGGTAGAGGCCTTAAAATTCATGTAGTTGAAAGGTACTGTTTCTGCATTTCATGGTATTGTACCTCTTTCCCACCTTCAATAAAAATTGAGATTGATTGATTATCAAATATTATCTAGCATCGTAACAACGACGGTCGTTGACGCCACATATAATATATAAAGATTGAGAGAGGAGGTTATCAGGTATTTGTTAGTGGTGAAATTTTCCATATTCTGCTTCTATTTCAAGATGACCATGACCATCATCCAATTGGTATATCAAATCTTTGTAAGCTGATTGGCAGAAACTTTAGACTTGAAGGATATGCATTGGCAGATGTCATTAACACTGGTCTTCAGGTTTCAAAATTTTTTTTTAACTTTAACAGTCCCAGCTTTATTTATGAAGCACACCAAGGCCATTGTGATACAGGATACTTAGGTAATATGCTTATCTAGCCAAGCTTGGAGGAAGACTGCATAAAGGAGTGACACACTTGTCTATTGGTGCAAGTGGTAAAGTATCCTTTTTGTCATTACTGTATGGCGTAAGTTTGTCCCACCCTTGAGGGAAAGGAGGTGACTTAAAGCAGATACAGTATTTCAGTTTCTTTATATTAGAAGTAGATTGTACAGTTTGCTTTCCTGGTACCCTAATCAGGGAAATATTTGTACTTAAGGCCATTCTTTTTCTTTGGTACTATACTATGACAGCGGAGGTAGCAATGACCGCTGAGGTAGCAGCAGTAGGGAATTAAGCGTTATGAAGCTTCATCTGTGGTGGATAACGAAGGAGGGTGGGCTGTGGCACCCTAGCAAGTACCAGCCGAACTCGGTTGAGTCCCTTGTCAGGCTGGGAGGAATGTAGAGGGGACCCTTTTTTTCATTTGTTTGATGTCGGCTACCCCCCAAAATTGGGGGAAGTGCCTTGGTATATGGATGGACTATACTATTATGTTAGGAAATTCTTTTCAGGATTATACTCTTTAGCGTATGAATGAAGTGCTTTCTCCAAAGGACGAGTGATTATTAATGGAACATTCTCCTTCGTTGTGTTGTAAAAAATAAAATTGCATATTTTAATCACATCTCTTGTGCACACACTGTTATAATATGACTTACAACACTTATTTATGCTTGTCAAAAAAGGAAAATACCATGACTTACAACAATTATTTATGATTGTCAAAAAAGGAAAATACCATTAAAAACTTTGGTTTGTAAAGATCAAAGTACTCCATTTCATTTGTGTTTGCAGTGACTTTTAAACTAAATTTGATTACCCTTGAAGTTTATGTTTGACTCCTCTGTCAAATGTATTTACTAGGATTGTTAAAAACAATCCTGGTAGAATTGAATATAAATCTACAATCAAGATGAATGTCACAGGTACTTTTTTGATGAAAACTAAATATTGTATTATTACATTTTAGCGGCATTTCAAATTATATATCTAAACAAATTTGCTTATAACTTGCACATGTATTGAACTTTGTTTTTAAATGGCTTTCCTTAATTTTCCTTTATAGTTACTATATAATGTCCTTCATATTAAGATCAAAATACTATATATTATACATTTTTATTAATTAATTTAGATATTTAGTTTGATGGTTATGTGAAAACTTTCAATGATATAAAAATGGTACAAGTTGACTTTACTTATATGTACAAAGAATTGGAAATATGCCCATTAACTTTGAAAAATTAATAACTAAGGTATTTAAACACATCTAGAAAATGTCTGGACTTTATAAATAAATTTTGCTGCACTGTAGTAAGTCAAGGGTGTTTTGAACAGGTTTAGCAGACAGCATTTTGGCGAGCGTTATAAAAGGAGACGAAGTTAAAAAAACCAAGTCGAAAGATTTTTCAATCTACAGAACTCCTTCAGGTTAGTGAATTTTATGGTTTTTATGAAATTTTTATGGTTGGTAAGATCGTTGTGCAGTACTGTATATAAAAATATAGTGCATCCGTTATTAACGTCTAATATTCAGAGCTTCAGAAATGTAGTTCGGTCAGATTTAGTTTCTGATTGAACATCTAAAATCTTTGTGATTTTTAGAGAGTCTTGTTACCTTGTTGCTGGTTATGTTTTTTTTTAATCTAATAAAATTGATTTTTTTTTATAAAATCTTATATTTTGTAGAATTATCTAACCTGTAGTGTTGATGTTGTTGGCAGCTGGTAATTGAATCAGCTTCCATGTCAGCAGAATTAGGTATTGAGAAATTTGTGCCCTCATGTTTAAGTCTCTCTATCATGATCCCAGCTGTCAGTGTTGACTCTGCTGGATTGACTGGTTGAGGAGAGACTGAGGAGCGCTTAGATAAGAATTTTAATTTATCGGCTAGAGTGTAGGAAGTTCCATTAACCAGATATCTCAGTATTTACCCTATTTAAAGCTAAGAGAAATTCCAACAAGAGCAACTCAAAGGAGGCTTAGATTCTAGAGGGATGCCGAAACACTGATCAATGGCCGTCATTCCTCTGACAAGAGTTAGGATTGCCTTCCCAAGGTTATCAAACTCATGAATGAGGTGCAAAACCCTAAAGAATGTAGACTTCATCTCGTGAATGTCCGCTTTCGCTGATTCAGAATTGGATGTTGTGTTGACGATGTTCCAGGGTTCCTCCTCTCACCCAAGAAAGGAGATCTCGGCACATTGCTCAAGAAAAGTTTTCGTAATTGTATTCACATACTGGACTGAGAACGGAACCAGGTCTGTATCTTCAGAGGCTGAGGAGCTCCTATTTCTCGTCCTCTCAGAGGATGAAGAAGTACTGTACTAGGTAATTCAGTTCTGATGGGCAAACATAAGAGCATGGCACTGAATGTTGCGTATGCGGTCGTATGAAGGCCTTTTTTGGCGAGGATTCTTGTAGATGTCAGCTTGTACATGATGGTACTTTCCTGATGAGCCAAAGAGCATATAGAGAGATCCTGTGAAGTCCCCTGCTTCAACTCAAACACAAGCACAAGTGAGAAGATCTCATGTCGTTAATTGGTCCTGTAGCTTGGGAGGAACTTGTGATGTCGACTGGCCTTGAGGCAAAGGAACATCTCAATGTATGAAAAGATCTGTGTGTTGGAAGATCTCAATGCATTGGCGTAGAACATTGAGAAGTGGGTAATAGGTTTCCAGTGACTCAAATGATACAGTACAGTAAAATGAAGAGTAGGTGAGAAAAGTCCAAGTGTGTGAAGACTGATGACACAGGGGGATGTTAAACGTGGAGACCAGGAGCATGGAGAATTGGCTTTCCTTATCCCCGTGATAGGGAGTATGGTTGGAACCCATAGATGTGGAGACCTTGCACAAGGGATGCATATGCGTTGAAGCCATACTTGTTGAGCCTGTGCTAGTTAAGATTGGGAGGGAGGAAGCAGGGCGAGTGAAACCCTTGTGATTGGAGAGCAGTTTCGATGATGGTGGCAAGATAGTGCACGAGGAAAGCGATCTCAGTGAATGTCAAGACAGTCTGCTGACATCTTCCCACTGCTCATATGAAGGAGGAGCTTGTTCACCACGATCTTTTTGCTGAGATGTCGTTTTCTTTGGTGGTAATATCATCATATCTTTGGACCTAACAGAAGGATGGGAAAGAGGGCAACTCCCTCTATCTTGATTGAGAGTGTAAGTGTTCTGTCTCATATGAGGCTGAGCAATGGTAGGTGTGTGAACACCTGTACATGCACCATGAATCCCTCAGTGCTGTGTACGAATTTGGTATTTACTACTCCTCCTGGTACATACTGTTCTGCAGGTACTTGCCATTCTTGCTATGTACCATCCTCATGTACAACGGGAGAGATCAATTAGGGAGACACAGCAACAATGATTGGTCATCTTAGATAACGTTTTCTTTGGGGGAAGTAGCAGTACTTGGTCAAGGGCACTGTACTCTGTTCGAAACCGAGAGTTGTGAGTGATGACATTTATTCCCGCTAGGGGATAATTATCAGCAAGCATTCCCGCCGGTACCAGACCAAACATAGCCAAAGGAGTGGCACGTACCCACGTTTCTTTCTATTATGGCATGCACAGCTTCCCTCCCTAAAGAGACATATTGTCTAGGAGGGGGAAAGTACAGCAGAGATCTTCATCCTTGATGGCAGTGTGTGTGCTCATCTTCATACAAGAGTTGCATGTGCCGATGTTCCATTCTGCTATGGAACAGCACTCAGCATTTATTTTTAATGGTATGAGGCAAAGCACGGTAAAAGATGTGTGAACACCTTACCGTTACCCAGATACCTCCCTAGTTTTGTGGCCAATGTTTCTTCCTGCAATTAAGACAACTCTTTGCACTCACTCAAGAACTCTTTTTCTGGAACTACATTTCCTGTCCCAGGGACAGAGAAACAGTAGTTGTCACAGGTATGCGACCCTATCAATCAGTCTACCTGGACATCTTTGATGATGTCTTTTACTCGTTCTCCTCTAGAAGTAGCAGTGAAGATTTTCACAAAGATGAAGTATAGGAGAAGGAAGAACTTTAAGTCCTAGTGTCATACAGGCCTATGACAACACTCTCATTGGGGAATAGGCCACAGAAACTATATGAAACGAAAGTACAACCAGGTGATATGTCCTTAGCGTCTTTCCGAGAAAGGAACGACATGGAAGTCAAGAACAGCTGCGTCCTTCCCCTTCGCTGGCAACAGCAAAATCTTTATCCGACGGAGCACATTAATGACTAAGGAAAACAAACCTCCTTAGGATTATGTTGTCATTGTCGTCACAATGTCACACTAGCGAAGGAATGAAAAGTACACAGGAATGCTGTCTAACAGGAGAGAAAAAAAAGGTAAATATCAGCTGGTTTGCACAGAATACTGTCACACAGTTACAGTTCATGGTTTTCACTACTTATGTATCTGAGACTAAAGTTACACCATCATTGATTTGCTAGCAACATAACTTACATGCTGATCTGAGAGAGGTTTTCATCCACAAGACAATATCAGTCAGTGTGAAAGGTGAGGATGTCCTTCCTTTGCAATAGGACCTCACACTGGATAACTCGAGACTTCTTGGCTTTCCTCCTGGTCCACTTCATTTGAGGAAAGGAAACTTGAAAGCCCTCAACAGCTCTGTCATACAAATCCTCTCAGACAGATCCTCTAAAGCCCAAACTTTTAACATGGATTTACACTCGCGTTTGTTTCCTAAGATTACCCAGTTTTTGCTCTGCAGTGACACTTTACCAACTACAGTACCCCAGTTCTATGGTTCCTTGATAAAGTGTTTGATATCTTTACTGAATCGGATAGTTATACCATCACCCTAAAAGAGATCGTTCAGAAGACAGTAATTTGGTAGCATTAGCCCAAAGGGCAAGAATCTGGAAACTGGCTGCTTTACTCACTCATACCCCCAGTCATCTTCTGGTACTGACTCCTAATCTGTTTTGAGTCAAGAATGAAAAGCCCCTTCATTAATGGGAATCTCTTTTTATCTATGCTTTAAAGCCCTTATGGGATAACTTCTGTTAGGTGTATACTTAGGAAACATATTTCCATATGTCCAACTCAAGAGTTGGTGGTCCGTTTCAAAACATCCAACCAACAGGCTCCTTTCTACGGGATTCATCGATTGTCTAATGAACTCCCTCATCTTATAAAGAAGGCCCATCCCCTCTCCATTCACAAGACGCACCTAAAGGGGGGGGGAAGGCCGTAAAAGATGGGGGAATCTGAACCAGCCTCTCAGTAGAAATGCCATAATAGAATCCTAGTTTTCATATCTGGACTCCCCCCCCTTGAGGCAAGTGTCTCGATTTATTGTTTCTCTCCACCAATATGAAAAAAATAGCTATTCCTTCTTTTGCTATTGTGTAGATTACTTGACTATTATGGTTCAAGAATCTACCTTTTTATAGTGTGGTACTAGTCCTTGGGGCCATACAGTTCCCTATTCGAAAGAGGGATTCAGCCAAAAGTAAAAATATATTTTTGGAAGTTGATGATAATGTATGAGGTAGCACTTTTTTTGGGGAGGTACCCATGGCCCTCCTGCCTCCCTTGACATATAAAGGGAGGTTGGGATGTAAGCTGAGGTCTACTCTTATCCTTGGGAAAATAAAAGCCGATTTCCGTCGGTAAACTAATGACTAAGTAGTGCTGCTGTTTTTCCAGTGAAGAATAGTGTCTAAGAGAATAATATATTGTCTGCCAGCAGGCAAATATAGCATTGGAGGTGCTGTGACAGATTTCTAGAGATCCTGGAACCCATGAGTATCTGTTATCCACACAGAGTCTGTGCTTGCATATTAATACACAGGCTCTATAGTCAATTCTTTTTAGTGAGGCATATTTGCATGGACTCGCAGGGGTGCCCTTTTAGCTCAGAAAAGTTTCATGATCGCTGATTGGTTGGACAAGATAATTCTAACCAATCAGGGATCAAGAAAATTTTCCGACCTAAAAGGGCACCGCTGCGAGTCAGTGCAAATGCGTCTCATTAAAATAAATTGAGTATAGGTAAGGAAAGACAATATTCACTTTGTTTATCTGGATATATTGAATCCCATGCTCTAGCCTAGTAAAAGTTCTGGGATCACATAAGCTTGTCATTTTCTCTAAACTCCTTTTTTTATAGCCAAGGTTTGGTGGGATTTACAAGTGCAGACAAATATTAAAATGTATACATTTTGAAAACCATTTAATTAAGACTGTTGGAAGTGGATCATATCCATTATTATAGGGCACACACTAAATTAGTAAGAAGTTAATTTTGGGGTGTAACTTCTCCATTTATCTATGACAATGCAAATAATTTGGGAGCAAATAAGGAAGAAACTTGCTGGGATTCAGACCTCTAGGCTAGGCTAGCCTGAAGACATAGCTTGATGCTTTATTTTTTTGTTGGTATGTTTGGTATGGGAGAAGTTCAAGAGGAAGGCCAAGGTTTGGGTGGATGAATGGAGTGAAGGAAGCTTTGGGTGATAGGAGGATAGATGTGAGAGAGGCAAGAGAGCGTGCTAGAAATAAGAATGAATGAAGAGCGATTGTGACGCAGTTTCGGTAGGCCCTGCTGCTGCCTCTGATGCCTTAGATGACCGCGGAGGTAGCAGCAGTAGGGGATTCAGCATTATAAAGCTTCATCTGTGGTGGATAATGTGGGAGGGTGGGCTGTGGCACCCTAGCAGTACCAGCTGAACTCGGTTGAGTCCCTTGTTAGGCTGGGAGGAACGTAGAGAGTAGAGGTCCCCATTTTTGTTTTTGTTTCATTTGTTGATGTCGGCTACCCCCCAAAATTGGGGGAAGTGCCTTGGTATATGTATGTATGTATGTTTGGTATATAGCTGTTACTGTCATGAAATATGTTGAAGGAAAAATATAATTGTTTTATCTAACACCTTTAGTTACTCTATGTCCTAGGATTGATAATCCAAGAACTAGATGTTTTGAATCTTAGTAGGTCTGTTTGGTATGATAATATCAAAATGTTTTCAAATAATAATGATGATCTTACTGTCTAATGGAGTAAGCACATTTAACACAGTAAAATGCAATTAAGATTCAACATAGTTAAAATTTCAGAATTTTAAGAACTTCAGCAAAGTAGCATAGGCCTGTATTCTATTGGCCCAATAACAAAAAAGAATTTACCTGTACTCTTTTAATCTTTAGCCATAGGATCAATAACTTTTTATCGAATAAAACAAACATAAAACGTTATGATACATTCAAATGTGATGAAAGGCAATAAATTGGAACCCATCGACACGTATCATGAAGACACTAAGATTTGTGCATAAGTAAAAGGCTGCGGAAGAAATCTAAAGCGAGGTGAGTAGAGGAAGAATGCCATGAAATTCTCATACTCTCATTTCACATTTAGGAATGAATCCTATGTGTGGAGTCTATGAATCTATGAAGGTCTTGAGATTTGAAATGCGACTCTTACTGCATTATTTATAAGTAACGGGACCTGTGTAAATTACACGAAATGATATTTTCAATACTAATTATCTTGTTCCTAACCTATACATGTTTGAATAAAATGTCCCAAGATTAATTTTATAATCTAGGTTATGGAAATTGATAGAACTCAATTTTTTGTCTAATATTTAAAAAAAAAAAAGTCAGATTCTAAAGACAAAATTGGGAAAACTATATAAGATGTGCTTTGGTTAAGTAATCAAAGTCTAATGTGAATTTGTAAGAGTATACCAAGAAATTATTTCCGTTTTCTTTAAATAACACACATGCTATCGTATTAACCCTTTTACCCCCAGGCTATTTGGAAATTTCCAACCCTTAACCCCCAAGTGGTTATTTTTTCCCCAGCACATTTTGCAGCATATTTTCTTTAAATTGCTCTAACAGCCTTAATTTTTGTCATAGAGAGGTCAGGTTGGTCTCATTCTCTTGGAAAATGCCTGAAGTTTCTCAAAAAATTATAAAGAATATGCAAAAAAAAATGTAAATAGCATTTTTTTTGCAAGGACGTACCGGTACGTCCATGGGGGTAAAGGGATGAGTTTTGTGAAACGTACCAGTACGTCCTTTGGGGGTAAAAGGGTTAATATACAGATAAGTGTTGTGTGAAAACTCTAGGTATTCATGTTCATTTTACTTGTACAGTACCAACATCTTTTATTGTATTTTACAGGAAAGTACTACTGTGCCCCTTGTGATATTACTTTGAATTCTGAAAGTCAATTTGCTCAACACGTCGAGTCGAAAAAACACAAGACACGGAGAGTGAAGTAAGTTTTGGATGAGTGAAACGTACGTGAAAGTGTGAAATACTTTGCAGTTGATTTAGTTAAGTGTTTAATATTTAAAAGTGTGGACTTTCTTCCTCCATGGTATAAAGTTCTTTTCTTTAAAGATTGGTCACACTACCCTCATACTCTCGTAACTTGAATCTTCTCAATTTGGAATGGGAGTCGTTAGCATTGAAGAATGCAGAAAGTGCTGTATGACAAAATTTTATTCTACTGTATTTGTAGATGTCACAATGAAAAAAGTATTTACAATTTCTCGTAGGACTTTGTATGGAAATATTAAAATTGAAGATTCAAAAGCACTTTGATTATTAGATTATAAAACTAATGATACTGTACTGTTAGAAATTTAAATGTTTTATGTTTTGCTGTGTGTTGAAACTTTTTTAGAGCATTTGGCATGATCTTTGTCAACAGCAAGTAATGCTGTGAATGCAGTTTATGAAAATTATTATTTATAAATATAGATTTTATTTAGAAACATGAATTTATAATTTTACCAATAAACAAAACTTTTGAGAATTGTTTCAATTTCATAGTTATGTGTTCTGTGTATTACGTACCATTTAACCCTTTTACCCACAAGCTATTTGGAACTTTCCAACCCTTAACCCCCTGGGGTTATTTTTTTTCAAGCACATTTTGTAGTATATTTTTTTTTAAATTGCTCCAACAGCCTTAATTTTAGTCATAGAGAGGTCAGGTTGCTCTCATTCTCTTAGAAAATGCCTGAAGTTTCTCAAAAAAATTATCAAAAATATGCAAAAAATAATATAAATAGCCTTTTTTTTACAAGGACGTACCGGTACGTCCATGGGGTTAAGGGATGAGTTTTGTGAAATGTACCAGTACGTCCTTTGGGGATAAAAGGGGTAAGAGTATGCAGGCATTTGAGTTTTAAATGAACAATAAATTACGTGTAAATAAAAAAGCGATGGAGAAGATTTTTCCAATTTAGAAAACAAATCTGCAAATTCTAGCTTATTAATTTTCATCTGATACTGGCATATCAGGAATATATGTAAAATTATTCAAAGTTATTATAGCGAAACCAATCACATTGTAATTCATTCACAAATATTATACCTGTGGCCTGATTGGTAACGTCTCTGCCTGGTGTTTGCCAGTCGGGGGTTCGAGTCCCGCTCAGACTCATTAGTGCCGCTAGCGCTTGCAACCTTACCATCCTTGTGAGCTAAGGTTGGGGGGTTTGGAGGAGCCTATAGGTCTATCTGTTGAGTTATCAGCAGCCACTGCCTGGCCCTCCCTGGTCCTATCCTGGGTGGAGAGGAGGCTTGGGCGCTGATCATATAATATATGGTCAGTCTCTAGGGCATTGTCCTGATTGCTAGGGCCATGTCACTGTCCCTTGCCTCTGCCATTCATGAGCGACCTTTAAAACCTTTAAAGTGTATTTGACTTTATGATGTGATGGCTTAAGTCACTGAATGAATTTTAAATGTTTTTTTTTAAGCCAATAATAGATTACGGTAGTTAAAAATATTAAACTATGATGGTTTGTAATGTCTTTCATGTAATTTTTTAAAATGAGAGCTAGAGTGTAGGATGTGAATATGGAAAAAAGTGAGAGAGAGAGAGAGAGAGAGAGAGAGAGAGAGAGAGAGAGAGAGAGAGAGAGAGAGAGAGAGAGAGTGAGAGAGTTCAACCCTGTACAAAGCTGAAGTTGATGTAGTACTGAATAAAAAAGGCCAGTTCTTGTGTACGTAAACCCTTAACCCATAGAATACCCAATTCAAGAGTTGTTACACATTACCCAATTGAAATTAAAAACTAAAAAAAAAGAAGGAAAAAGTTGAAGGTTAAAGAAATCGGGAAAAGCTAAAGCAGGGGATTTTTATAAATCCTGGCAATATGGGAAAATCTACTTCTGTAGTTGATGAAATATATAATATAAAGACTGTGAGAGATGCTAAAGGACTGAGAGGCTCCCAACAGAAGAGTAGCAAAAAATTTGACTGGGAGAGAGACAATGAAATGACCGTTTATTTAGGAGAAGAGTTATGGTATCTAAAGAAGGAGTAAGAGAAGAATTGTCTTTTAGATGACATTCCTTTAGTTTAATACTGATAGATAATATTATATATATATATATATATATACTATATATATAATATATATATATATATATATATATATATATATATATATATACTATATATATATTATATATTATATACACACACACACACAGTATACTTATACACACACTTATACAGTATATTACATATATATATCTATACAGTATATAATATTCATACATATTATATATAATATAATATACATATATATATACACACACATATATCTATACACATAAATAAATATATATATATATATATATAATATATATATATATATATATATACATATATACACATAATAAATATATATATATATATATATATTATATTATATATATATACACATATATATTACATATATATATATATGCATATATATATATATATATATATATATATATATATATATATATATATATATATATATATATACATATATATATATATATATACCATTACAGTATATGAAATAAATATATTATTATTATTATTATTATTATTATTATTAATTATTATGATTATTAATATAAGCTAAGCTACAACCATAGTTGGCAAAGGAAGATGCAATAAGCCCATGGACTCTAAGAGGGTGAAATAGCCCATTAAGGAAAGGAAGTAAAGAAATAAATAAACTATAAGACAAATACTGAATAATTTATAAAATATTTTAACAATGTTAAAATTGATCTTTCATATATAAGCTATAAAGAGGGACCTATATCAGCCTGTTCATAATAAAAACATTCACTGCAATTTTGAACTTCTGAAGTTCCACCATATTCAACTACCCCATTAGAAAAAATCAATTCACAATCTGGTCATAGCTAGAATAAAACTTCTAGAATACTGTGTAGTATTTAGCCTTAGGATGGAGAAGGCATACCTAGTATTGCATGCAGGATAGTACTGTCTAGGGGAAAATCTGAATGCAAAGGAAGGTCGGAATTATGAAAAATTACTTTTGCAACACGCATGAAGAACTAATTGAACGACGGTACCCACTGATTAATGTCTAGATCAAGAATAAGAAATTTAATCGGCCACAAGTTCTTGTCCAAACATTAAGAAGAGAGTCGGCAGCTGAAAACAAGACAAGAGAACAATTGTAGAAACAAGCCAGAATAAACGAATTAAAACACTTCTTCAGAATAGATTGATCACCAAAAATCTTAAAATACTTTCTCAATAGGCATATCTTTTTGTGCAATTGATGGAAAACAAAACAAATGTTTATCAACAGTAAATTTTCTATCCTGAATCACATCTAAAATTTTAAAAGAGTCGTATAGAGTTAAAGAAACATCATCAATGCTGAGATCTGAATGTTGAGGAGGACACTCTCCTCAACCTACTTACAATCATACTTAGAGTTTTGTTAGGGTCTAACTTCCTGCCCCATAATTTGCACCATACACTAATTTTAGCTAGATCTCTATCAAGGGATTCAGCAATCCCAGATCTACATTCAGGAGATAGAATTAATGCAGACAGTAGTATCATCTGCATATGCAACGAGCTTGTTTTCCAAGTCAAACTACATGTGTATTAAGCAAGAAAAGTAATTGGCCAAGAACACTATCTTGAGGAACACCGGATATCACAATCCTATACTCATTATGGTACCCATCATATATATATATATATTATTATATACATATATATACATATATAATATATATATATATATATATATATATATATATATATATACATATATATAATCTTATAATCTTTCACCAAACTTTCAACTGCTCCACAAGGCACTAGAACAGTTTGAAGACCCAGGCCCTACATGGCTGAGGACTGTGAAATGTGAAGTAGGAGATGATGAATGGAGAGGTATTGATTTAAAAGCTCAAGATAGAGACGGATGGCGAAATCTAACCCGAGGCCCTTTACGTTAATTGGCGTAGGAGGATATATATATAATATATATATAATATATATATATATTATATATATATTATATATATATATATATATATACATATATATATATATATATACTATATATATAATTATATATATATATATATATATTTATATATTCTTATACTCTACATCTGTCCACTGTGTGTTATGTTTGTTGCAGTGTCAAGTATCAATAGAACATGCTGGTTTCCTTAACATTCAATTTCTAAATGTAAAACATCAACTGTCAACTCACCCATAACACCACGATCTTCGTCTGGGTTGACCTCACCTGTGGAAAAAAAATCTCTTATTAGCAGTGGTGGTGATAGATTTAATTAGGACTTAGGTCAGCCTGTAATATTATATATTGAGTAGTTTGCATAGGAAGCAACATTTAGTGATTTCGCATAATCAAGAAGTTGAGATAAACTAATAGAATAAATTGTCTTATTCTGGCTAAGAATTTATTATGGTTTCGGGGATATTTTAACGAGGAGATATCTAATTGATACGAGACCTGTGCTAGTGATTTTCACGCCCTAGTTATATACCGACACCTATCAGGTGAGCGAGCTGGATTCATACCTGGCATTCCTATGCAATTTTTTCTCTGGTAATATTTAGCAGTTATATACCTTAGAAATGATGCTAAAGGAGCATTTTCACAGGGCGGCACAGGTCAAGCCCAGAAATTTATTATGACACGTGAATGTTTAAATGACAGTTTATATTTATTTGGCATAAATGAAATTTTGATGTTGCAGCAAGTGGAAGATTGTCATAACTGAACTGTAATAAAGTACAACCAAATTACTGTAAAAAGGGGACAGTCCTTCGTAAATTTTAAGTCTTGGTAACAATACTTACAAATGACTGTGGAATCAGATATAGTGAACTGACTATTAATGGATTTTATCAGTTAAGATCCAAGAAAGACTG
>NW_027169513.1:27500-30000 GCF_036898095.1 Palaemon carinicauda
GTCTAAACGCCGAGACCCTGGGAGTGGATACACGACAATGGCTGCAAACTTGGTCAAATTTGATGAACTCGGAGAACTGCCAAGAACTGTTCAGTTACAGAGACTAGATGAAGGACAAGGTGTTGAGGCGACAATGGTTGCCCACCAGGCCAAGTGGCATAAAACATGTATGCTCAAATACAATAACACAATGCTACGAAGAGCAGAGAAGAGACGCATCGCAAGCAGCTCAGCATTTGATAGTACTGACAATGTCCAGGCCAAGCACGTCAGAACACACTCTTCAGAAGCCACTACCAGCGGCACCTCCTGCTTTTTCTGTGGAAAGTCTGGCACAGAGACCCTACATGAAGTAACAACCTTCCAGGTGGACACACGCGTACGGAAGTGTGCAGCGCAAGTTGGGGACAATGAACTCATAGCCAGGCTCAGCATGGGTGATATGGTGGCTCTGGAGGCCAAGTACCATTCCAAGTGTTTGTTGGCTCTTTACTATCGTGCAAAGACCACTGTAGAAGCCGAGCAGAAAACTGACCATGAAGGTGTAATGCCCTCCAGCTTTATCTGACGGAGGGAGACTGTACCTAGGGAGCAAGAGTGACTTGCTGGTGTGCCTTGAAGGCCATGCTGAGCCTCAGTTTGAAGCTCCTACTGTCACTGCTGTTGTCCTCGATGGAGCAGTAATCGTACAGATGTTGAAGCCGGGTACTGCCAACACGTTCGAGGAATATGCACAGCAAGTGTTCATCCCATACGTTGTACAACGTTTCCAACATGTATCACGTCTTGACCTTGTGTGGGACAGCTACAGAGCAGATTCCCTGAAGGCATCAACCAGAGAACAGCGTGGAAAGGGAGTACGTCGGCGTGTTGTCGACTCAACAGTCATACCAGGAAATTGGCAAAGTTTCCTGCGAGTTGATAGCAACAAAGTGGAGCTCTTCAGCTACCTCTCCACCATGCTTGCAGAGTCCTTTCAAGAAGAAGGCAAGGAACTGGTCGTCACTGATGGGGAGCAGGTGATCTGTGTTCCACAGCAAGAGGATGTCAACTCACTCGCACCATGCAACCAAGAAGAGGCAGACACCCGCATGATGCTACATGTAGCACATGCTGCACAACATGGTCACCACCAGATACAGGTTCGAACAGTAGACAGTGACGTCGTGGTCCTAGCAGTGATGGTAGTCCAGAAACTACCAGCTGGAGACGAACTCTGGGTAGCCTTTGGGACAGGCAAGAACTACCGCTACATTGCAGCCCATGAAATAGCTTCCTCCCTTGGTCCAGAGAAGGCATGTGCTCTTCCAATGTTTCATGCCATCACAGGGTGTGATACTGTGTCAGCCTTCGTCGGACATGGGAAGAAATCTGCCTGGGCAACATGGAACACGCTGCCAGAACTCACTGATGCCCTGCTGAGTCTGGCAAATGCACCCACAAGCATCCAAGAGGATACAATGCATGTCATCGAGAGGTTTGTCATACTCCTGTATGACCGCACAAGCAAATGCAAGGACGTCAACAAGGCGAGAAAGCAGCTCTTTGCAAAGACGAACTCTGTTCAGAACATCCCGCAAACCTACGCTGCTCTGGAGCAGCATGTGAAGAGATCTGCCCTTCAGGGTGGTCATGTCTGGGGCCAGGCATTGGTACCAACGCCCGTGCTCCCTCCACCAACAGACTGGGGCTGGCATCGGAGTGATGATGGGCTCTACACACCACTCTGGACCACACTCCCTGAGGCATCCAAGGCCTGCTATGAGCTGGTGTCTTGCGGATGCAAGAAAGGCTGCAAAAACCGCTGCAAGTGCAAGAACGCTTCACTGCAATGCACTGGTCTATGTTTCTGTGAAGGCGAATGCCAGTAGATTGGGACAGAAAACTTGCTAACCAACATTATGATCTGTAGACATTCATAATTCTGGTGACCAGATTTGAAAAGTTCGGAATCATAATTAACATAGTGTGGCAAAATCTACGTTATTGTATTACATGTATGTACTGCAGGATTACACAAGTACTGTGCCTAGAGACTGGGCTTTTGGTCGACTATATAACTACAATCTGACCATACTGTAAACTTCCCGTACTCTGTGTATTATTTTGACTAGCAATTTTGCCAGCAATTTGAAATAAAAAAGCAACTTGAGCAATTAAAGTGTGTTCCTGAAATCAGGTACTGGTTATTAGAGGTATTATGTCATTGAGTATTGAAATCTTCATCAAATGTCCACTTTTTCCACAAAATGGCGGCCAGTTTGGGGGCCATTTTTGAGAAGATTCATCTAAATATCTGTTAAACATTTATTGATGTTAATTCTCATGTAAAAAAAGGGAATTTTGGCCCATCTAGCACCAAACTAACGACACATAATGAAGTCTATGTAATGACGCTAATGTTAAATGGCGGCCATTTTGAACAATGGCCGCCATATCTTCCTAAGGGCTAATCTTGAATGCCTCCATATCCAAAAATGTTTAGAATATATTAATCTAC
>NW_027169513.1:35000-37346 GCF_036898095.1 Palaemon carinicauda
TCTCTTTGCATCAATTCCATCCCCTGAATGTAGATCTGGGGTTGGTGAATCCCTTAATAGAGATTTAGCTAAAATTAGTGCATGGTGCAAATTATGGGGTATGAAGTTGAATCCTAACAAAACTCAAAGTATGATTGTAAGTAGGTCAAGGACGGTGGCTCCTCAACATCCGGATCTCAGTATTGATAATGTTTCTTTAAATTTGTATGACTCTTTCAAAATTTTAGGCGTGATTCTTGACAGCAAATTTACTTTTGAGAAACATATAAGGTCTGTGTCTTCTTCAATACCACAAAAAATTGGCTTATTGAGAAAGTCTTTTAAGATATTCGGTAATCAATCTATTCTGAAGAAGTGTTTTAATTCTTTTATTCTACCTTGTTTTGAGTATTGTTCTCCTGTCCGGTCTTCAGCTGCTGATTCTCATCTTAATTTGTTGGACAGAAACTTACGGTCTATTAAATTTCTTATTCCTGATCTAGATATTAATCTCTGGCACCGTCGATCAATTAGTTCATTATGCATGTTGCATAAGATTTTTCATAACTCTGACCATCCTTTACATTCATATCTCCCTGGAAAATTCTATCCTGTTCGTAATACTAGGCAGGAAGTTAATTCTAATAGCCAGGCCTTCTCCATCATAAGACTCAATACTATGCAGTACTCTAGAAGTTTTATTCCAGCTGTTACCAAGTTGTGAAATGATCTTCCTAATTGGGTTGTTGAATCAGTAGAACTCCAAAAGTTCAAAGTTGGAGCAAATGCTTTTTTGTTGACCATGTGGACATGAGTCTATTTATAGTTTATATATGACATATTTGTTGTTGACGTTGTTAATAGTTTATATATGATATATCTCTTTTTACATTACTTTTTTTAGAATGATTTATTGTTGATTTGTTCTCTTCAGTTATTTATTTCCTTATTTCCTTTCCTCACTGGGCTATTTTTCCCTATTGGAGCCCCTGGGCTTATAGCATCTTGCTTTTCCAATTAGGGTTGTAGCTTGGATAGTAATAATAATAATAATAATATTATTATTATTATCATCATTAATTTTAAAATTATTATTATTATTATTATTATTATTATTATTATTATTATTATTGAAATTACTTTCATTATTATTTTTATCATTATTATTATTGTTATTATTATTATTATAATAATAATAATAATAATAATAATAATAATTATTATTATTATTATTATTATTATTATTATTATTATTATTATTATTATTATTATTATTATTATTATTATTATTATTATCATTATTATTATTACTATTATTATTATTATTATTATTATTATTATTATTATTATTATTATTATTATTATTATTATTATTATTAATTTTAAAATAACCATTATTATTATTATTATTATTATTATTATTATTATTATTATTATTATTATTATTATTATTATTATTATTATTATTATTATTATTATTATTATTATTATCATTTATTTTGAAATTATTATTATTGTTTTTATTATTATTATTATTATTATTATTATTATTATTATTATTATTATTATTATTATTATTATTATTATTATTATTATTATTATTATTATTATCATTATTATTATTATTATTATTATTATTATTATTATTATTATTATTATTGATTTACAAATTATTATTTTTTTCATTATTATTATTATTATTATTATTATTATTATTATTATTATTATGATTATTATTGTTATCATTATTATTATTATTAATTTTATAATTATTATTATTATTATTACTATAATTATTTTTATTATTATTATTATTATTATTATTATTATTATTATTATTTTTTTTATCATTAATAATATTAATTTTAAAATTATTATTATTAATATTATTATTATTATTATTATTATTATTATTATTATTATTATTATTATTATTATTATTATTCTTAATAGAAAAATTATTATTATTATTATTATTATTATTATTATTTTTATTTTTATTATTATTAATATTATTATTATTATTATTACTCTTATTATCATTATTATTAATTTACACATTATTATTATTATTATTATTATTATTATTATTATTCTTAATATCAAAATTATTATTATTATTATTATTATTATTATTATTATTATTATTATTATTATTATTATTATTATTATCATTATTATTGTTGTTGTTGTTATTATTATTATTTTTATTATTATCATCATCATCATTATTATTATTATTATTATTATTATTATTATTATTATTATTATTATTATTATTATAATTATTATTATTATTATTATTATTATTATTTTTAACAATTTTAAAATTATTAAAATTATTATTATTATTATTATTATTATTAT
>NW_027169515.1:0-17500 GCF_036898095.1 Palaemon carinicauda
CACTGAGGATTGGTGATAATGGGAGACTTTCGTCTGAGCGCTCACAGCAAACCAACCTAGTATAAGTGAAGGTCAAAGGTCAAGGTAACGGTTAGGCAAAACGTCCAATTCACGTTACCAGCCATAAGTTAGGACATCGTTGTCACAGAGACTTCACACTTGGTTCATATTTGAGAGTATGAAAATCCACGCCAATTAATACATGTTAAGGTCAAAGATCAGGGTCAAAATCAAGGTCGCGAAATAAGATGCATCGGCGGAGGTGTGCGTTCTACTGAGTGCCCTTCTAGTTATTTTTATTTTGGATTTTTCTCCTCATTATACGTCGTTAAATGATGGGAATATGTAAAAAAAGAAAGTAAAGAAAAAATAAAAATAAAAATAATAAAAACAAGAATAAAAAAAATTGGATTGAAATAAAAATGGAATAAAAAAAAAATAAGTTTATCCTTTTTGTCTGTTCTATCTCTTCGAATATGTACATTATGTTAGCGCATCTCTCTCTCTCTCTCTCTCTCTCTCTCTCTCTCTCTCCGCTAGAAAAAAATCAGTAGTTTTACAATTTTATTCGTTACCGTCTCTTCGAATTCAAATATTCACAATATGCTTGCGTACATTTTTTTTTCTCTCTCTCTCTCTCTCTCTCTCTCTCTCTCTCTCTCGGCTAAACGAAATTCTGCCCTTTTACACTGATTTGTTACCTTCTCTACCAATATTCACAATATGCTTGCGTGCATTCTCTCTCTCTCTCTCTCTCTCTCTCTCTCTCAGCTAAACAAAATTCTGTCCTCTTACACTTTCATTTGTTACCATCTCTACCAATATTCACAATATGCTTGGGTACATTCTCTCTCTCTCTCTCTCTCTCTCTCTCTCTCTCTCTCTCTCTCCCCAACAAGCCATCTGCATCCCCACCCCTGAAATATTCAAATACGCGGCCAGGCAGAGCGTAATCCATTTGCAATTATAATACGAAAACCAAATTTCTATTTTTGTCCTCATTCTATTTTGGAACGAGTCATTCCATATAGAAAGGGTAGTTAACGAAGCATTGAATTTCCATATTATGGGCGTTGTGGGCGTAGCGCGGGCGTGGGAACAGAATTAGAAGGAATTCTGTGTAGAGAGAAAAGAGTTGCACTGACAAGGCTTTAGGGGAGAGAGGTTCAAATGTTACAATTGCATCTTTCGTTTCATGAAATCGATATTTGCTATGGTTATGAAATTTTTAGGAGAGAGAGAGAGAGAGAGAGAGAGAGAGAGAGAGAGAGAGAGTGTGTTAAAGCTCTGAGAGTGTGTATAATAATAATAATAATAATAACAATAATAATCTCTCTCTCGCTACCAGGGCACTTCCCCCAGTAATAACAATAACAACAACAACAACAACCACAACAACAACAATAATAATATTAGAAATAATAACCTCTCTATAGCTATCAACGCACTTCCCCCACTAATAATAATAACAACAACAACAATAATAATAATAATAATAATCTCTCTCTAGCTACCAAGGCATTTCCCCCACTAATAATAATAACAACAACAACAACAACAACAACTATAACAACAACAATAATATTAATAACAACAATAATAATCTCTCTCTAGCTACGAACAACAACAAAAACAACAACAACAACAACCACAATAATAATAATAATAATAATAATAATAATAATCTAGCTACCAAGGCACTTTCCCCAGTAATAATAATAATAATAATAATAACAACAACAACAACCGCAATAATAAGGATAATAATAAAAATAATAATCTCTCGCTACCAACGCACTTTCCCCAGTAATAATAATAATAATAATAATAACAACAACAACAACCGCAATAATAAGGATAATAATAAAAATAATAATCTCTAGCTACCAACGGACTTTCCCCAGTAATAATAATAATAATAATAATAATAATAATAATAATAACAATAAATAATCCAAAATACGACCCTCGTAACAAAATAATCCTAAACAAGCTGTTTACCAACCAGCGTAGCGCAATTACCTAGCTCGCATATCATTAAAAAAAAGTCATACCACACAAACTTCTCCTCCGCATATAATGATGTTTATCACGCCATTGGCATCCTTACACAAATGAGCAGAGACGGAAGGTCGGAGGAGTTTCGTGAAGGGCATGGCGTCTGTTTCTTTATCCTGCGATGATTTGAAAAGATGGAAAGGTGGAGTTTAGTGATGCGTGGAGAGCTGTTGATAAGTGTTTATTATTATTATTATTATTATTATTATTATTATTATTATTATTAATTCTTCTTCTTCTTTGTCTGCATCTTATTATTATTATTATTATTATTATTATTATTATTATTATTAATTCTTCTTCTTCTTCTTCTTCTTCTTCTTCTTCTTCTTCTTTGTCTGGATCTTATTATTATTATTATTATTATTATTATTATTATTATTATTATCATTATTATTACTATTGCTATTATTATTACTATTATTATTATTATTACTATTATTAGAATTATTGTAAATATAATTATAATTATTATTATAATAATCATTATAATCATTACTATAACTATTATTACTATTATTATCATTATTAATTATTAATTATTAATTATTAATTACTAATTGTTAATTATTATTATTATTATTATTATTATTATTATTATCATTATTATTAATAATAATAATAATAATAATAATAATAATAATAATAATAAAAATAATAATAATAATATTACATGCCAAGCTACAACCATAGTTAGAAAAAATAGGATGCTAGAAGCCTAAGGGTTCAAAAAGGAAATTTTTGTTCTAACAAAAGTAAAAGTATATTCCCAGCAAAGTTTTTTTCTTTTTATCAACACATTCCTGCTATCAATATATCTACCACATAAAGCAGTAGACAGAGGTAATCTGTCTCCAACAGATAAATGACAGGACCTCATTTAAATCTATTGGCCAGCTTCATGGTCCAAAATAACATAAATTAACTGTACAAATTAACTGTAATGTTTCTTTTAATAGAGGGAAATTTTATGATTTGAAATATAGAGAAATTTATTGGAATTTCCCCAGGAAATTAATTCATAATTGTGTTGAATAACAATATTTCTTTAATAGAAGGAAATTTTATGACTGAAATATCGAGAAATTTGTTAGAATTTCCCAGGAAATTAATTCAAAATTCTTTTACATAAAAGTAATATTTCTCAAATAAAAGGAAATTTTATGCCTATTGAAATATCGAGAAATTTATTGGAATTTCCCGGGAAATTAATTCAAAATTCTTTTACATAAAACTAATATTTCTCAAATAGAAGGAAATTCTATGCCTATTGAAATATCGAGAAATTAATTGGAATTTCCCAGGAAATTAATTCAACACTGTGTTAAATAACAACAATATTTCTTTAATAGAAGAATTTTTATGACTTTGAAATATCGAGAAATTTATTGGAATTTCCCCAGGAAATTAATTCAAAATTGTATTAAATAAAAGTGATATTTCTCTTAATAAGAGGAAATTTTATGACTTGAAATATCGAGAAATTTATTGGAATTTCCCCAGGAAATTAATTCAAAATTGTATTAAATAATAATAATATTTCTTTATAAGAAGGAAATTTTATGACTGAAATATCGAGAAATTTATTGGAATATTCCAGGAATTTAATTCAACATTGTATTAAATAAAAGTAATATTTCTCTTAATAAAAGGAAATTCTCTGATTTGAAATATCGAGAAATTTATTGGAATTTCCCAGGAAATTAATTCAAAATTGTATTAAATAAAAGTGATATTTCTCTTAATAAAAGGAAATTATATGCCTATTGAAATATCGAGAAATTTATTGGAATATTCCAGGAAATTAATTCAAAATTATATTGAATAAAAGTAATATTTCTCTTAATAAAAGGAAATTATATGCCTATTGAAATATCGAGAAATTTATTAGAATTTCCCAGGAAATTAATTCAAAATTCTTTTACATAAAAGTAATATTTCTCAAATAGAAGGAAATTTTATGCCTATTGAAATATCGAGAAATTTATTGGAATTTCCCGGGAAATTAATTCAAAATTCTTTTACATAAAACTAATATTTCTCAAATAGAAGGAAATTCTATGCCTATTGAAATATCGAGAAATTAATTGGAATTTCCCAGGAAATTAATTCAACACTGTGTTAAATAACAGCAATATTTCTTTAATAGAAGAAATTTTTATGACTTTGCAATATCGAGAAATTTATTGGAATTTCCCCAGGAAATTAATTCAACATTGCGTTAAATAATAATATTTCTTTAATAGAAGGAAATTTTATGATTTGAAATATCGAGAAATTTATTGGAATTTCCCAGGAAATTAATTCAACGTTGTGTTAAATAACAGTAATATTTCTTTTAATAGAGGGATATTTTATGCATATTTTTTGTAAATTTCAGAAATTTATTGAAATTTCCCAGAAAATGAATAAAAAATTGTGTTAAATATGTATATAGTCTCTTGGATTCAAGGTTAATGTCATACTCGTTCCAAGGTCATTGTCATACTCGTTAGGGTAAGGTCACTGTCCCTTGCCTCTGCCATTCATGAGCGACCTTTAAAACCTTTGAAAGGGTTTTATACCAATAACTGATATGAAATAAAACTCTGTTTTCTATTCAATAACTGAGATGAAATAAAACTAGGTTTTCTATTCAATAACCGAGATGAAATAAAACTAGATTTTCTATTCAATAACCGAGATGAAATAAAACTAGGTTTTCTATTCAATAACCGAGATGAAATAAAACTAGGTTTTCTATTCAATAACCGAGATGAAATAAAACTAGGTTTTCTATTCAATAACCGAGATGAAATAAAACTAAGTTTTCTATTCAATAACCGAGATGAAATAAAACTCGGTTTTCTATTCTAAAAAAATATATATTTTTTATCAAAAAATCTTCCTTGCAACCAAGAAAGATGTGAAGTAACTGAATATTGGGGTAAAAAAAACCATTGGTCAGAACTAGATCGAATATTATTTCGCTAAATTAACGCAAAGAAATATCTATATTCTATTTAATCTATTTTAATAAATAGGCAAATATGAATCTGGGTTAGCAATTGAGAAAGGATATTTTTTTTTCAATAAAATTTCAATGAAATAAAACTCAGTTTTTGATGTAAAAAAATAATTATATACATATTTTTATCCAGAGAAATTACTTGCAATTAATTCTTTTATTATTCCATCTCTTCTTTTTTTTTTTATATATTTTTGCTCATTTTCTTTGTTCATCCCCTTCTGTATTAAAGAATGAAAAATAAAATAAAAACATGATTATATTACCAAAAGGTTTCGGATTACCGGAATCAACAATAACAATAAACATTAAAGAACAATTCTACCGAACAATAAACATTAAAGAATAATTCCACTGAACAATAAACATTAATGAACAATTCTACTGGACAATAAACATTAAAGAACAATGCTACTGAACAATAAACATTAAAGAACAAATCCAACAATAACAATAAACATTGAAGAACAATTCCACTGAACAATAAACATTAAAGAACAATTCTACTGAACAATAAACATTAAAGAACAATTCTACTGAACAATAAACACTAAAGAACAATTCTACCGAACAATAAACATTAAAGAACAATTCTATCGAACAATAAACATTAAAGAACAATTCCACTGAACAATAAACATTAAAGAACAATTCTATTGAACATTAAACATTAAAGAACAATTCTACTGAACAATAAACATTAAAGAACAATTCTACTGAACAATAAACATTAAAGAACAATTATACTGAACAACAAACATTAAAGAACAATTCTACTGAACAATAAACATTAAAGAACAATTCTACTGAACAATAAACACTAAAGAACAATTCTACTGAACAATAAACATTAAAGAACAATTCCATTGAACATTAAACATTAAAGAACAATTCTACTGAACAATAAACATTAAAGAACAATTCCACTGAACAATAAACATTAAAGAACATTTCCACTGAACAATAAACCTTAAAGAACAAATTTACTGAACAATAAACATTAAAGAACAATTCTACTGAACAATAAACCTTAAAGAACAAATTTACTGAACAATAAACATTAAAGAAAAATTCCACTGAAGAATGACAATTATCAAACAATGCCTCTATCTCCTGCCACCAGCATCATACATCCCCTCTCCCCCCTCCCCCTCTCTCTCCCCACTCCCCCTCTCCCCCTCTCTCTCCCCCTCGTAACAAACACACACACGCACGTACACTCACCAGAAGGATCCAGTCAAAAGTATATGACATATTTCATGAATTTCAAATGACATTTGCCAGTGCCACAACATTTCACTGCCAACAAAACTTTTGGGAGAGAGAGAGAGAGAGAGAGAGAGAGAGAGAGAGAGAATTTTGCATCTTATTTGGATTAAAACATGATGTTCTTATCTAGTATTCATTGAGAGAGAGAGAGAGAGAGAGAGAGAGAGAGAGAGAGAGAGAGAATTTTTGCATTACATTTGGATTAAAAGATGATGTCATAATCTAATGTTTATTGAGAGAGAGAGAGAGAGAGAGAGAGAGAGAGAGAGAGATTTTAGGTGCCACATTGGTTAAAATACCAATCTGCGTGTTATAAAAGACAGGGTACTTTCCTGTCTTTTACGAGTATCAAGAGAAATACTCTAAATAAAATATTATTTTCAAAGTATTTTCTGCTTATTTAATGTTTTTATTGTCTTATCAACTGTGTGTTTAATTTTCACATCAATAACAAAAATGAATTAAAGATTGATTATATAGATGAAAAATTCAATGTTTATCATACGATATAAAAAAAATTCACACCAAAAACCAAAATCATCAAAAAATTAATTATAAAGCTGATTTTTTTTGTATCATATGACACATCCAAAAAAAAAATCACACCAACCACCAAAATTATTAAAACATTAATTATACACATGAATTTTTTTTTTATCATATGATATATCCAAAAAATTCACACCAAAAACCATAATCATCAATAGATTAATTATAAAGATGAAATTTTTTTCATCATATGATATATCCAAAAAATTCACACCAACAACCAAAATTATTAAAACATTAATTATACAGATGGAAAATAGTCAATATTTATCATATGATATATCCAAAAAATTCACACCATCAACCAAAATTATTAAAACAATTATTCAGATGAAATTTTTTTTTTATCATATGATATATCCAAAAAAATTCACACCAAAAACCAAAATCATCAATAGATTAATTATAAAGCTGAAATTTTTTTTGGATCATATGATATATCCCAAAAAAATTCACACCAACAACCAAAATTATTAAAAAAATTATACAGATGGAAAAAAGTCAATATTTATCATATGATATTCTCCAGCATCAACATTACAAAGAAACATTATAAAAGTGGCATTTCGCAGACACGTTCCCAGTTCAATTTAGCGAAAAATTTGTTATGTATATAAAAAAAATATTTATGCCGCCATTGCTGAATATTGGCATTCCTACCAAAGAGACTTTCTTTGCTACAGCCAAAATTTGAAACATTTTGGTGCCCAAATAACAAGACTATTCTTAGAGAGAGAGAGAGAGAGAGAGAGAGAGAGAGAGATTCAATCTTTTTTTTATTAAAAGATGATGTCCTACTCTAGTGTTTAGAGAGAGAGAGAGAGAGAGAGAGAGAGAGAGATTCAATCTTTTTTTTATTAAAAGATGATGTCCTACTCTAGTGTTTAGAGAGAGAGAGAGAGAGAGAGAGAGAGAGAGAGAGAGAGAGATTCAATTTTTTTTTTATTAAAAGATGATGTCCTACGCTAGTGTTTAGAGAGAGAGAGAGAGAGAGAGAGAGAGAGAGAGAGAGATTCAATCTTTTTTTTATTAAAAGATGATGTCCTACTCTAGTGTTTAGAGAGAGAGAGAGAGAGAGAGAGAGAGAGAGAGATTCAATCTTTTTTTTATTAAAAGATGATGTCCTACTCTAGTGTTTAGAGAGAGAGAGAGAGAGAGAGAGAGAGAGAGAGATTAAATCTTTTTTTTATTAAAAGATGATGTCCTACTCTAGTGTTTAGAGAGAGAGAGAGAGAGAGAGAGAGAGAGAGAGAGATTCAATCTTTTTTTTATTAAAAGATGATGTCCTACTCTAGTGTTTAGAGAGAGAGAGAGAGAGAGAGAGACAGAGAGAGAGAGAGAGAGAGAGAGAGAGAGATTCAATCTTTTTTTTATTAAAAGATGATGTCCTACTCTAGTGTTTAGAGAGAGAGAGAGAGAGAGAGAGAGAGAGAGAGAGAGAGAGAGAAAAAAAAAATTGCATCTTATTCGGATTAAAAGATGATGTCATAGTCTGGTGTTTATTGAGAGAGAGAGAGAGAGAGAGAGAGAGAGAGAGAGAGAGAGAGAGAGAGAGATGTTATTACCTGGAATGTTTTTACGTGTAAATATAATTACAAAATATAAAAGAATATCAAAGCAAAATGCTAAAAGAAATACATTCTTCACTTCCATCGAAATCTATTTAAGATGCTCAACTAATTTGGGTACACTGAGTTTAAAACAGAACAAAACAATATGTTTACGTTGTTGTTTATATTTACTAACAACAAATAAACTTTGAAGTTATGTTTAACCGTAATAAGAAGATAAACTTGTCCAAATTAGAAGAAGGTGGGATATTAATATGTATTTGGTATAAACTGCTAGAATATTTGATTATATTTTAGCAATGACTAACATATAATGAGACTAATTGAATTGACATATTTCTTTCCATAATACCTAAAGTAGGGAAAACTTTGAAAATATTGCCTCATTCTTTCATAAATAATTTTTTTTTTTCGGTACTTTTTTTTTTTAAAGAAATTTTGACATTATATCTTAACCTTCAATGCCATTTCAAATATTTTTTTCCCCGTATTTTTTTTTTCTAAAAAGAGAATTTGACTTAATATCTTAACTTTCAATCTCATGTCAAGTATTTTTTCCCGAATTTTTGGCTTTTTCTTCAATCTCAATTAAAGTATTTTTTTCTCTATTTCTCTTTTTCGAAAAAGTAATTTTTACTCAAAATTTCAACTTTCAATCTCAAGTAAAGCATTTTCCTATATCTTTTTCGAAAAAAGAAGTTTTGACTCAAAATTTAAACATTCAATCTCAATTAAATTATTTTTAAAGTTTTTTTTCTATATCTTTTATTCGAAAAAGAAATTCTACCTTAAAATTTCAAACTTCAATCCCGATTCAAGTAATTTTTCTGTAAATTTCTCTTTTTCGAAAAAGATATTTGGGCTTAAAATTCAAACCTTCAATCTCAATAAAAGTATTTTTAAAGTATTTTTTTTCTATATCTTTTATTCGAAAAAGAAATTCTTACTTTTCATCCTTCAAACCCAATTCAAGTAATTTTTCTATATATTTCTCTCTTTCGAAAAAGAAATTTTTACTTAAAATTTAAACCTTCAATCTGTATTTTTGAATTATAATTTTCTATATCTTTTATTCGAAAAAGAAATTCTTACTTAAAATTTCATCCTTCAATCCCAATTCAAGTAATTTTTCTGTATATTTCTCTCTTTCGAAAAAGATATTTTGGATTAAAACTTTAACCTCAAATCTCATTTCAAACAGAGTCAAGAATTAATCATAGCTGGAAGGTAAAAAAAAAAAATAAAAAAATAAAATAAAAATCCTTGTCATTATTTCTGTGCTGTTAAAAAAAAAAAGAAGAAAAAAAACAATGTTATGATTCTTCTTCATATTTCTGTGCTATCACAAGGGAGCAAATGAAAGGTCAAAAGGTCATACTTAGATATAATTGACCTGTTCTCAAAGGTCTGAAGAGTATAAAGATTAAACATGTTTTCTCATATCTTCTACCTCATGGAAGTGAAATAACTAGAGGGGCGTCAGATTATTTCTCGACCATATGCTCGACCATGACCTTGACCTTTGACCTTAACATGAATCGGCGTGGATTTTCATACGCTCATATATGAACCTAGTTTGAAGTCTCTGTGACAACGATGACCAAACTTATGGCTGATTACATGAATTGGAAATTTTGCTTAACCTTTGACCTTGACCTTCCAAAATTTAATAATTTCCAGCTTTTTACATAACAGTTAATCCCTGCAAGTTTCATTACTCTGCGATTCAAATTGTGACCAGGAAGCTTTCCACATACTAACGAACACACAAACACGGGGTAAAACATAACCTCCTTCGAAGTTCGTTGGCGGAAGTATTACCTGAATATTGTTCGCACATGTTTCATACACACTTGTACACTATTGATTTTGATTGTTATCTTATCACTCACTCTTCCCTGCATTGTTAATAAGCCAACTTGTGTAAGCTTGCTAGCTTATGTTTTATTTTGTTTGAATTTTTGCGATGTTCTTGCTCGTGAGTGCTAGTACCTAAACTCGATGTCCTTTCAATAAAGTTTAGTTGCAATTCACCTCTCCTATCAGTTATGACCTAACTGGTGCATCGCACAATATCACATTTATTATCATTCACCTTTTTGCTTGTTATCTCATCCCACGCTCTTATCTACACTCTTAATAAACTAACCTGTATAAACCTAATAGCTTATGTTTAATTATGCTTGAACTTTTTTTTTTGACATTATAATTACATAATAATTATAGTAACTTACACAAACCTTTTTAATCACGTAAATAACGTAGACAAGGTCACAGCTAGGATCTACAGTAGAACTAGTAACAGTTTAATATTTCTTCGCACAGAACGATATCCAATTGATTAACAATTCTTTGAATACATTGAGATAATGAATAAAAATTACGAAATTTTGAAGATTCTTAAGCAAGGTTGACACTTGCACGAATTGTCACGACTCGAGTCGTGAACTGGCGTGAACTCGTCGTGAACTCGTCGTGAACTGGCGTGAAGTGTTCATAAACCCGTCGTGACATCGTGGCATGTCGTGATGAGAATTTTGAAATTTTCAAAATTTTGGTCATGACAAAATTTCGTGACCGGGTCGTGAACTATGCGCGAACTGTTCGTGAACTCATCGGGACGATGCGGGAAGTGCACAAACTATGCGGAAACTACGCGTGAACTCGTCGTGCCAGTTCGTGTCAATGTGGACAGGTCAGCTGTGATTCTGAGGTAATTTTCTTTTTTTATCTTCCAGTTCGTGCCACAAAATGTCACGACTTGCCACGACAAATTCGTGGCAAAAAGTCGTGCAAGTGTCAGGGTACCCTTATTCTGGATATTTAAAAAATTTCTTGGCCTTTTAGATATAAATAAATGCATTTATTATTGTTAATAATATCTGCATGTATATTCATATGTATATATACTTTATTCTTATTTATATTTGCCAGTGAATTAGTTTGGTCTTTATCAACTATCAAGACCATTGGGATTTTAGCATTCTTTATCCACGAGCGTTGCAGTTTAACTTTGTAATAATAAAATCAAAATTAAATATGTCTCCTTTATTTTCAACTACATGCAAATTCTATTAAAGCTATGTCTCCTTTATTTTCAATTACATGCAAATTCTATTAGAGCAATCCTTCATAATGGCACTATACTCTGTACCTTTCCTCTCTTATCAACAGAACAGATCCACTGTAAATACCAATTTCTTAAAAAAAAAAAAAAAAAAAAAAAAAAAAAAAAAAAAAAAAAAAAAAAACCGAAATGACTCTTTTCTCTTTTCAATTACATGCAAACTATTGAATCCATCATCCACAACAGCGCTCTACTCTATACATTTCCTCTCTTATCAACAAAGCAGGCCCACTATAAATACCACTTTCTTAACCGAATTGCCTGAGTGACCCTATCAATGCTCCAAGAGAATTAGGTGGAAGACTGTCAATGGGGGACTTCAAACTTCCCAAAGAGTCCTTCGCTCTGACCAATGGTCCAATTATAGAATCATTGAACGAGGGGTAAGAGCAGACTAGAGTCCTTTGGGAGTTTTTCTGGAGTACTGGGATCACTATTCCCAGGAGAGGCTGAAGGACTAAAGGACTATTGGCTAAATATATTCTGGACTTTTGAAATCTTTCACATATTATTAACTTCCACCCATTGGTGGATGGGAAAATGATTAAGTCTTTTTCAGAGCTCCAACAGAGAAAATAGCCCAGTCAGGAAAGGAAATAAAGAAATTGCATAAAAAGAAATGAATAACTTCAATTGGAAACGGTTTTTGGAAACATAACGAGGTAGTTCTAACGACCTGTCTGTTTAGATTTTTTTCCTTTCTCTTCCTATAATTAATGCATAAGCTGATATTCTCAAAACATGTTTGGAAAAACATACAATTCTTATGGACTCCCCAAGAGAGAATAGTTCACCGAACTTTTAACTGGGCTCCACAAGGCATTAGAAAAGTTGGAAGACCCAGGCCTTACATGGCTGAGGACTATGCAACGTGAGGTAGATGATGATGAATGGAGAAGTATTGAATTAAAAGCTCAAGATTGAGATGACTGGCGAAATCTAACCGAGGCACTTTGCGTCAATAGGCCCAGGAGATGACGATGATCTTATGTACTGGGTAAAATGAGATTCAGATTATAATACTTGAATTAAAGCTAATTGTATCTCGAACAGGACATTTTCCCTACTGAAAAAAAACTTGAATAATTGTTACAACCAAAATTATCATAATGAGTTACATTACACATTGAAAAATCTTTGCTATATTAGGACTCACGATTCTAAGGTCGGGAGTTCGAGCCTTATTCGCACCTCGAAAAGTAGGGGGTTGGGAGTAGCCTATTGTTCTACCAGCTGAGTCATCAGCAACCATTGCCTGTCCCTCCCTGGTCCTAACTTTAAGGAGAGCTGGTTTGGGCGTTGATCATCTTAACACTAGAATTGTTCAGTGGTCACGTTCCTCTTTGTAAGGGTAGAAGAGACTCTTTAGCTGTGGTAAGCAGCTCTTCTAGGAGAAGGACACTCCAAAATCAAAACATTGTTCTCTAATCTTGGGTAGTGCCAGAGCCTCTGTACCATGGTCCTCCACTGTCTTGGGTTAGAGTTCTCTTGCTTGAGGGTACACTCGGGCACACTGTTCCATCTTATATCTTATTTCTCTTCCTGTTGTTTTGTTAAAGTATTTATAGTTTATAAAGGAAATATTCTAATGTTACTGTTTTCAAAATATTTATTTTTCCTTATTTCCTTTCCTTACTGGGCTATTTTCCCGATTGGGGCCCCTGGGCTTATAGTATCTTGCTTTTCCAACTAGGGTTGTAGCTTAGCAATTAATAACAACAACAACAATAATAATAATAATAATAATAATAATAATAATAATATATGCCTAAGCCACTTGAGAGTAGCCTCTAAACCCCTAAATCTCAAATCATCTGGGATAACAGTTGTAGGAAATATACTGTCCAAAATATACCAATGTTATTTGGAGCTCGTTTTGATGTAGAAGTCATAGCCTCTATATATTTCTTTTAGAATATAATCCTTTGTTATTCTTGAGAATGTATTCTAAAATAACTTGAAAGTGTATTCGAAAATCACTTGAAAGTGTACTCTAAAAATAACTTGAAAGTGTATTCTAAAATCACTTGAAAGTGTACTCTAAAATAACTTGAAAGTGTATTCTAAAATCACTTGAAAGTGTACTCTAAAATAACTTGAAAGTGTATTCTAAAATAACTTGAAAGCGTATTCTAAAATAACTTGAAAGCGTATTCTAAAATAACTTGAAAGTGTATTCTAAAATCACTTGAAAGTGTATTCTAAAATAAAAAAAAAATATAAGATTTGCAAAGGAATACCAACCTTGAATGTAAATATCTTATCAAAATTTTCACCTGAATTAAAGTATTATAAAAGAAAGATTTAATTGATATAAGAGTTATTTCACAAAAACGAGAGAGAGAGAGAGAGAGAGAGAGAGAGAGAGAGAGAGAGAGAGACTTCCCATCCCCACAATAACACGAACATTCTTCCCCATCAAAAATCCCTCTCTCCCATACTTTCCCCATCAAAAATCCTTTTCTCCCCTTCTTTCCCCCATCAAAAATCCTTTTCTCCCCTTCTTTCCGCATCAAAAATCCTTTTCTCCCCTTCTTTCCGCATCAAAAATCCTTTTCTCCCCTTCTTTCCCCATCAAAAATCCTTTTCTCCCCTTCTTTTCCCATCAAAAATCCTTTTCTCCCCTTCTTTCCGCATCAAAAATCCTTTTCTCCCCTTCTTTCCGCATCAAAAATCCTTTTCTCCCCTTCTTTCCCCATCAAAAATCCTTTTCTCCCCTTCTTTCCCCCATCAAAAATCCTTTTCTCCCCTTCTTTCCGCATCAAAAATCCTTTTCTCCCCTTCTTTCCCCATCAAAAATCCTTTTCTCCCCTTCTTTTCCCATCAAAAATCCTTTTCTCCCCTTCTTTTCCCATCAAAAATCCTTTTCTCCCCTTCTTTCCCCATCAAAAATCCCTCTCTCCCATACTTTCCCCATCAAAAATCCTTTTCTCCCCTTCTTTCCCCCATCAAAAATCCTTTTCTCCCCTTCTTTCCGCATCAAAAATCCTTTTCTCCCCTTCTTTCCGCATCAAAAATCCTTTTCTCCCCTTCTTTCCCCATCAAAAATCCCTCTCTCCCATACTTTCCCCATCAAAAATCCTTTTCTCCCCTTCTTTCCCCCATCAAAAATCCTTTTCTCCCCTTCTTTCCGCATCAAAAATCCTTTTCTCCCCTTCTTTCCCCATCAAAAATCCTTTTCTCCCCTTCTTTCCCCCATCAAAAATCCTTTTCTCCCCTTCTTTCCGCATCAAAAATCCTTTTCTCCCCTTCTTTCCGCATCAAAAATCCTTTTCTCCCCTTCTTTCCGCATCAAAAATCCTTTTCTCCCCTTCTTTCCGCATCAAAAATCCTTTTCTCCCCTTCTTTCCCCATCAAAAATCCTTTTCTCCCCTTCTTTTCCCATCAAAAATCCTTTTCTCCCCTTCTTTCCCCCATCAAAAATCCTTTTCTCCCCTTCTTTCCGCATCAAAAATCCTTTTCTCCCCTTCTTTCCGCATCAAAAATCCTTTTCTCCCCTTCTTTCCGCATCAAAAATCCTTTTCTCCCCTTCTTTCCCATTCAAAAATCCTTTTCTCCCCTTCTTTTCCCATCAAAAATCCTTTTCTCCCCTTCTTTCCCCATCAAAAATCCTTTTCTCCCCTTCTTTTCCCATCAAAAATCCTTTTCTCCCCTTCTTTCCGCATCAAAAATCCTTTTCTCCCCTTCTTTCCCCATCAAAAATCCTTTTCTCCCCTTCTTTTCCCATCAAAAATCCTTTTCTCCCCTTCTTTTCCCATCAAAAATCCTTTTCTCCCCTTCTTTCCCCATCAAAAATCCCTCTCTCCCATACTTTCCCCATCAAAAATCCTTTTCTCCCCTTCTTTCCCCCATCAAAAATCCTTTTCTCCCCTTCTTTCCGCATCAAAAATCCTTTTCTCCCCTTCTTTCCGCATCAAAAATCCTTTTCTCCCCTTCTTTCCGCATCAAAAATCCTTTTCTCCCCTTCTTTCCGCATCAAAAATCCTTTTCTCCCCTTCTTTCCGCATCAAAAATCCTTTTCTCCCCTTCTTTCCCCATCAAAAATCCTTTTCTCCCCTTCTTTCCCCATCAAAAATCCCTCTCTCCCATACTTTCCCCATCAAAAATCCTTTTCTCCCCTTCTTTCCCCCATCAAAAATCCTTTTCTCCCCTTCTTTCCGCATCAAAAATCCTTTTCTCCCCTTCTTTCCGCATCAAAAATCCTTTTCTCCCCTTCTTTCCGCATCAAAAATCCCTTTCTCCCCTTCTTTCCCCATCAAAAATCCTTTTCTCCCCTTCTTTTCCCATCAAAAATCCTTTTCTCCCCTTCTTTCCGCATCAAAAATCCTTTTCTCCCCTTCTTTCCGCATCAAAAATCCTTTTCTCCCCTTCTTTCCGCATCAAAAATCCTTTTCTCCCCTTCTTTCCCCATCAAAAATCCTTTTCTCCCCTTCTTTCCGCATCAAAAATCCTTTTCTCCCCTTCTTTCCGCATCAAAAATCCTTTTCTCCCCTTCTTTCCCCATCAAAAATCCTTTTCTCCCCTTCTTTCCCCATCAAAAATCCTTTTCTCCCCTTCTTTCCCCCATCAAAAATCCTTTTCTCCCCTTCTTTCCGCATCAAAAATCCTTTTCTCCCCTTCTTTCCGCATCAAAAATCCTTTTCTCCCCTTCTTTCCGCATCAAAAATCCTTTTCTCCCCTTCTTTCCGCATCAAAAATCCTTTTCTCCCCTTCTTTCCCCATCAAAAATCCTTTTCTCCCCTTCTTTCCGCATCAAAAATCCTTTTCTCCCCTTCTTTCCCCATCAAAAATCCTTTTCTCCCCTTCTTTTCCCATCAAAAATCCTTTTCTCCCCTTCTTTCCCCATCAAAAATCCTTTTCTCCCCTTCTTTCCCCCATCAAAAATCCTTTTCTCCCCTTCTTTCCGCATCAAAAATCCTTTTCTCCCCTTCTTTCCGCATCAAAAATCCTTTTCTCCCCTTCTTTCCCCATCAAAAATCCTTTTCTCCCCTTCTTTCCGCATCAAAAATCCTTTTCTCCCCTTCTTTCCGCATCAAAAATCCTTTTCTCCCCTTCTTTCCGCATCAAAAATCCTTTTCTCCCCTTCTTTCCGCATCAAAAATCCTTTTCTCCCCTTCTTTCCGCATCAAAAATCCTTTTCTCCCCTTCTTTCCGCATCAAAAATCCTTTTCTCCCCTTCTTTCCGCATCAAAAATCCTTTTCTCCCCTTCTTTCCCCCATCAAAAATCCTTTTCTCCCCTTCTTTCCGCATCAAAAATCCTTTTCTCCCCTTCTTTCCCCATCAAAAATCCTTTTCTCCCCTTCTTTCCCCATCAAAAATCCTTTTCTCCCCTTCTTTCCGCATCAAAAATCCTTTTCTCCCCTTCTTTCCGCATCAAAAATCCTTTTCTCCCCTTCTTTCCGCATCAAAAATCCTTTTCTCCCCTTCTTTCCGCATCAAAAATCCTTTTCTCCCCTTCTTTCCGCATCAAAAATCCTTTTCTCCCCTTCTTTTCGCATCAAAAATCCTTTTCTCCCCTTCTTTCCGCATCAAAAATCCTTTTCTCCCCTTCTTTCCCCATCAAAAATCCTTTTCTCCCCTTCTTTCCCCATCAAAAATCCTTTTCTCCCCTTCTTTCCGCATCAAAAATCCTTTTCTCCCCTTCTTTCCGCATCAAAAATCCTTTTCTCCCCTTCTTTCCGCATCAAAAATCCTTTTCTCCCCTTCTTTCCGCATCAAAAATCCTTTTCTCCCCTTCTTTCCGCATCAAAAATCCTTTTCTCCCCTTCTTTCCGCATCAAAAATCCTTTTCTCCCCTTCTTTCCCCATCAAAAATCCTTTTCTCCCCTTCTTTCCCCATCAAAAATCCTTTTCTCCCCTTCTTTCCGCATCAAAAATCCTTTTCTCCCCTTCTTTCCGCATCAAAAATCCTTTTCTCC
>NW_027169515.1:22500-32500 GCF_036898095.1 Palaemon carinicauda
TTACCAAACTGGAAGATGCATAAACCTAACATAAGACAGGAGGGTTACCATACCTTGAAGACCACGAAGAACAGACACAGTCCATAAAATTATACCTTGAGACCAAGAACAGACCAAACCAGTAATAAAATTATACCTTATAGACCAAGAACAGACGGAACCGTTAATAAAATTATACCTTATAGACTAAGAACAGACCTACAGAAGTCCCCTAATAAAATCATACCTTGAGACCAAGAACAGACCAAACCAGTAATAAAATTATACCTTAAAGACCAAGAACAGACGGAACCATTCATAAAATCATACCTTATAGACCAAGAACAGACCTACAGTAGTCCCTTAATAATATCATACTTCAAAGACCAAGAACAGACCAACCTATTAATAAAACCATACCTTACAGACCAAGAACAGACGGAACCATTAATAAAATCATACCTTAAGACCACGAACAGACCAATTCCCTTAATAAATTCATATCTTAAAGACCAAGAACAGACCAACCTATTAATAAAATCATACCTTACAAACCTAGAACAGACCCATTCCCTTAATAAAATAATACCTTATCGACCAAGAACAGACCCATTCCCTTAATAAATTCATACATTATAACCAAGAACAGACCAAACTATTAATAAAATCATACCTTACAGATCAAGAACAGACCCCGTCCCTTAATAAAATCATACCTTACAGACCAATAAGAGACCTAGTCCCTTAATAAAATCATACCTTACAGACCAATAACAGACCTAGTCCCTTAATAAAATCATACCTTACAGACCAAGAACAGACCAAACTATTAATAAAATCATACATTAAGACCAAGAACAGACATAGTCCCTTAATAAATTCATACATTATAACCAAGAACAGACCAAACTATTAATAAAATCATACCTTACAGACCAAGAACAGACCCCGTCCCTTAATAAAATCATACCTTACAGACCGATAACAGACCCCGTCCCTTAATAAAATCATACCTTACAGACCAATAACAGACCTAGTCCCTTAATAAAATCATACATTAAGACCAAGAACAGACATAGTCTCTTAATAAATTCATATCTTAAAGACCAAGAACAGACCAAACTATTAATAAAATCATACCTTATAGACCAAGAACAGACCAAACTATTAATAAAATCATACATTAAGACCAAGAACAGACCAAACTATTAATAAAATCATACATTACAGACCAAGAACAGACCAAACTATTAATGAAATCATACCTTACAGACCAAGAACAGACCAAACTATTAATAAAATTATACATTAAGACCAAGAACAGACCTACAGTAGTCCCTTAATAAAATCATACCTTAAGACCAAGAACAAAAGTATTCCCATTATAAAATCATACCTTAAGACCAAGAACAGACCAAACTATCAATAAAATCATACCTTATAGACCAAGATCATATAAAGTCCATTTATAAAACTCTGATTTTATATAACCACTTCGTTGATTTCTCTTCAAACAAGAAATAATTTTCAGTCCAATTTCATATATCTTTTTATATTAATAAATATATGACGTCAGTTAACGTCAAATCCATGTAAAGCAACACTTCTTTGTTTTCTCTTTTTTAAGATATTTATAAAGAAATACAGATAAAGAATATGCTTTGCTCTTCAAATAAAGATTTCTGTTAATTATTCTTCTATTTCTCTCTCCTGTTTTAGCAAAAAATCTTCGCCATTTTGAATATGTGATCTTTTTCTTCAGAGAGAGAGAGAGAGAGAGAGAGAGAGAGAGAGAGAGAGAGAGAGAGAGAGAGAGAGATTTTCAATATTTTTTTTATTAAAAGATAATGTCCTACTTTAGTGTTTATTGAGAGAGAGAGAGAGAGAGAGAGAGAGAGAGAGAGAGAGAGAGAGAGAGAGAGAGAGAGAGTTGATTTTCAATCTTTTTTTATTAAAAGATAATGTTGAGAATATTTCAATTTCTATTCCAAAGGAAAATATTAACCTTGAAAGGGGATAGAATGATTCAAATTGCCATTTATATTTTGAATATTATCATCATCATCATCATTTCCTCCTAAACATATTAACGCAAAGGGCCTCGGTTAGATTTCCCCAGTCTTCCCTATCTTGAGCTATTAAATCAATACTTCTCAATTCATCATCTTTTACTTCACGCTTCATAGTCCTCAGACATGTAGGCCTGGGTCTTCCAACTCTTCTAGTGCCTCGTGGAGCCCAGTTGAAAGTTTGGTGAACTAATCTCTCCTTGAGGAGTGCGAAGAGCATGACGAAACCATCTCCATCTACCCCTCACCATGATCTTATCATTTATTATTATATATGTTGGTAATATTTCACTGAAATAACAAAATACAATATTCAGTTATTCATACCCCTCATTTAGAAACACTAAATAGAAATGGTATAATTAAAATGATGAAAAAAAGATAACATACATACATACATATACCAAGGCACTTCCCCCAATTTTGGGGGGTAGCCGACATCAAAAAAAAAAAAAAAAAAAAAAAAAAAAAAAAAAAACACCATAGGATAACATAAGATATTAATAACTTCAAGAGAAATAATAAATATACAATAAACATAGAAACATAAGGAACCAAGGATAATGTTTTAAAAGCTTAAAAAGAAAATGTAATGCAAATTGTTGGCTGTGCCAATGCACAGTAATGGCGCTAGAAAATTTCATATAATATTCATGAAATATAAAATGAGGCATTTTCTGGATCAAGTTGCGAGTGTTCGTACGTATGTTCGTTTTATCGCTTGATGGTCACAGTTCAGTAGAACTGACATTTGATGCTTCGGAAGTTATGTTTTCGAGTTGGTTTATTTATTCATTCATTAGTCTGTATGTCTGCAGACAGGATTTTCTCTCTCTCTCTCTCTCTCTCTCTCTCTCTCTCTCTCTCTCTCTCTCTCTCTCATTTTGAAAGCAGAATTCGACAGCCTCAAAATAATACCAATCCTATTTTTATTGTTTCAGTGCAGAGAAAATTCTCTCTCTCTCTCTCTCTCTCTCTCTCTCTCTCTCTCTCTCTCTCTCTCATTTTGAAAGCAAAAATTCACAGCCCCAAATAACACCAACATCCTTTTTTTTCATTGTTTCACTGCACAGAAAATCTCTCTCTCTCTCTCTCTCTCTCTCTCTCTCTCTCTCTCGCTTCCATTTTGAAAGCAGAATTCGACAGCCCCAAAATAATACCAATTTTATTTTTATTGTTTCAGTACAGAGAAAAATTTTTTTTCTCTCTCCCCCCCTCTCTCTCTCTCTCTCTCTCTCTCTCTCTCTCTCTCTGGACGCATTTCCTCGGACAGATTGAGTGACGAAAAAGGGAATTCGGATCCCCGGCCAAAAGAAATACAGATATATCCGGAAAAAGGTGCCAAGGTTTATACAAGTGACGAAACCACCACCAGAGAAAAATAGTTCCGAGAGTCAATTCTGCTCCTGTGGTCAGCGAGAATTTTCCCCAACGAACACCTGACGCTGACAGATTCGTCAGCTAAGCTGTAGGAGGATTCTTTCCCTCCAGAAAAAGAAATGTTGGTGGATAAGCAACTGAGATTTCGAAGTATAGAATTCGACTAACGATGGAGATGCTGAAGACGACGTTTTCTGTTAGTTTACCCTCGTTTTCTGTCACTTTACTAACATACTGTATACTGACATGTGGAAAATCTACTGATTTACTTATATGGGTTTAAAGTCCGCCCATGAATGGCGGAGACAAGGGATAGCGACGATGTCCTATAGTCCATTTCTTTTAGCGAGTCATATTTGCACCGACTCGCAGCGGTGCCCTTTTAGCTCGGGAAAGTTTCATGATAGCTGTTTGGTTAGACAAGATAATTCTAACCAATCAGCGATCAGGAAACTTTTCCGAGCTAAAAGGGCATCGTTGCTAGTCGGTGCAGATATGACTCGCAAAAAGAAATGGACTATAGATAGCAGGACAATGCCCTAGAGACACCTACATATTGTGATCTGATATGTAGAGTTTGTAGTGATTTAGTTTTAAAGGTTCAAAGGCCAATCATGAATGGCAGAGACAAGGGACAGTGACAATGCCCTAGAGACTGACCATATATACCATAGGATCAGTGCCCACCCCCCCTCTCCACTCAAGCTAGAACCAGGGATAGGCAGGCAATGGCTGCTAATGACTCCAGCAGCTAGACCTATTGGCTGCTAATGACTCAGCAGCTAGACCTATTGGCTGCTCAAAAACCTCCAGCCCATCCTTAGCTCACAAGAACGGAGAAGTTGCAGACAGTACGAGAAACTGTCAAACTTGAGTGGAACCCGAGCCCTAGTCCGGCAATCACCAGGCAGGAACATTATCAATAGGCCCCCACAACCCTAGTATCTGGACCTGGTATGCCATTCATCGCTGAGGTAAAACTGGGACTAGTCTTAAGTAGTGCTATAGCCCCTGTACCTTGGTCTTTCACTGTCTTAGGTTATATTTCCCTCTCTTGAAGGTACACTCAGGCCCACTATTCTATCTGTTTCCTTATTTCCTTTCCTCACTAGGCTATTTTCCCTGCGGGAGCCCTTATACGGCTTGTAGCATACTGTTTTTTCCACCTGAGGTTGCACCTTAGCCCGTAATGATAAAATTAATGATAATGATGAACCCCTATCTTGCACAAAGAAGTAAAGCCATTTATATCTAATTTCGTTAGTACAAACCAAAATGTGGTTTTCCAATTTCATAAGATCAATTTAAAAAAAACCCATCCTTCAGAAACATAAGAGGCTAAATCTCTAGGCATTTCCTCCAATAGCAATGATTCGATCGGTGATCAATAAATTTATAGTCTCAAACCAGAAGAATGCCCTTAAATACTAGTCGAGGCTGAAGAATGATATATAAGAAAGGAACAGAAGTAAACTAGGAGGATCAAACATGGGTGAAGCTATGGTTCTAAAGCCCTGTCCACACGATCGAGCATGCCCGACGGGCAAACAGTGATACCAGACCACAGTAGGTAGTGAGAATGCGGGTTGATGACGTCAGAAACTGGAAAACCACAGCAGAGATCTGGCAACAATATTGGTTGCCAGATCCCTGCCTGTGGTTTTACATTACCAAAACCTTAATCTTCTCCCTGTAAACTCTACATTACCAACTGTAACATTCACCCACCCACCTAAAAAGCAATCCAAACAGTTGATACAAAACATCACCCTTCCATTTTGGCGCTTCCGTTTCGCATGCATGCAGTAATTGCCACGGTTGAAATTTCACTCCATCGAACGGGAAAAGGACTATGGCATTCGATGATTGAAATATCATTTGGCTAATTTATATTGTTTAGGTTCATCAACTTTGCCGATTGATTTAAACGCGGTCCTGCCAGTCACGCTGCCCTGATTGACTGTTGTTGATGCCAGGCGTATTATGCAATGAAATTTATCACTAATTTTTTTTTTATGCCTCATAAAAATGTCTGTTATTACTCTCAAAATGTTGGTAAATTATACTACAATTATTGGTTTTAGTTTAGCATTTCATGATGATAGTAGTAGTAGTAGTAGTAGTAGTAATAATAAAAATGATAATAATAATATTTTTATTACTATTATCATTATTACTATTATTATCATTATTATTAGTTAACCTACAATCTTGGTTGGAAAAGCAGGATGCTATAAGCCCAGGCCTTGAACTTGGAAAACTAGCCTAGTGAGGAAAGGAAATATGGAAATATACGAGTAATTAATAAAGTGTATAAAATTTCTTAAGATTAGTAACAACGCTAAAGTAAATATGTCATACATATACAGTATACAAATATAAACATATATATGTATATATGTATATGTATGTATATGTATATATATATATATATATGTGTGTGTGTGTGTATATATATATATGCATATATATATATATATATATATATATACAAACAGTGAAGAGAGATTCATGTCAATTTGTTTAGCATAAAAATATTCGTTGAAAGTTCCATAGAATATAAATAACCTTTAAAACATTATCTGATATCTTGAAGAGCTGACGTAACTTATTCACTGTAAAGAATTTGAGCATTAAAAAAAAAAAAAAAAAAAAAAAAAAAAAAAAAAAAAAAACATGGAAAAGCATTATATATTAACATATGGTTAAGATAATAGCTAAAAATGTCTTCAAAATAAAGTTAAATAAATTCGTAAATTTATTTATTCAATGGAAAACAAACACAATCTTACACGAGTCTTTTTTATAGTTTATATATGACATATCTGTTTTTGACGTTGTTACTGTTATTAGAAAGATTTATTGTTAATTTATTCTAATCATTTTATTATTTCCTTATTTCCTTTCCTCACTGGGCTATTTTTCCCTATTGGAGCCCTTGGGCTTATAGCATCTTGCTTTTCCAACTGGGGTTGTAGTTTGGCTAGTAATAATAATAATAATAATAATAATAATAATAATAATAATAATAATAATATAAATATAAACAATTTCTATAATTTGATAATTTTAATTTGGTCTTTCATAAAAGATTATGTAATATAGCAAATGTCTTAATAATAACTTGGAATATTAATAAACAGCTTTAGATTACTCATCTTCGCCAAAATATTAATCCACCTCCAGCACTGAGGAAAATCCTTATCTAAATCCAGCGCTTAGCAGAATGAACCTCATTAGGCAGCTATCGGAAGGAAGGCTCCAGGAAAATGTTCTTAAATGGTCTTATTTGCCTTAAACGTTTAATTCCAGCCGATCAAATCTCGCTGCTTAGTACTGGAATGAAGAGCAGATTTCACTTACTACAGAATCCTCGGCTCAGCCAAGACCAGTTTCATTAGAGGAGGTCCGACAAACATCATTAATGCTGGAAGGAGAAAGGGAGAACCGTTCTTTTGGAGAAAAGTTTTTTCGGGAGGAAAAGTTCCCCCTCCAGAACTTCTTCCTGGTTACATTGTAAGGAGGAGGAGAAGTTTGCGATATATCGTTCTTGGATTCTGCTTGCTATGGATGATGAGCTGTTAGACTTATTTATCTGGATGGCATATAGATTCAGACTGCTGTGATGGATGTAATTAAAGTTTAGTTGCTATGAGTCACTTACAAGTTCTGATTGCAATGATACATTGATTGGTGTCCCATTATTTAAAAGTTGAAAGGGGCAGGACAATGGCCCAGCAATGACTGCTGATGATTCAGCAACCCCACCTAATAGCAGGGTTCAATATGTCAAAGGACTATAGGGACACAGAGAAGAATCATCCCTAGCAGGGTTTAATAGGTGAAAAGACTATAGGGACACAGGGAAGAATCATCCCTAGCGCGGTTCAATAGGTCAAAAGGACTATAGGGACACAGGGAAGAATCATCCCTAGCGCGGTTCAATAGGTCAAAAGGACTATAGGGACACAGGGAAGAATCATCATTAGCGGGGTTCAATAGGTCAAAAGGACTATAGGGACACAGGGAAGAATCATCCCTAGCGGGGTTTAATAGGTGAAAAGACTATAGGGACACAGGGAAGAATCATCCCTAGCGGGGTTCAATAGGTCAAAAGGACTATAGGGACACAGGGAAGAATCATCCCTAGCGGGGTTCAATAGGTCAAAAGGACTATAGGGACACAGGGAAGAATCATCCCTAGCGGGGTTCAATAGGTGAAAAGACTATAGGGACACAGGGAAGAATCATCCCTAGCGGGGTTTAATAGGTCAAAAGGACTATAGGGACACAGGGAAGAATCATCCCTAGCGGGGTTCAGTAGGTGAAAAGACTATAGGGACACAGGGAAGAATCATCCCTAGCGGGGTTCAATAGGTCAAAAGGACTATAGGGACACAGGGAAGAATCATCCCTAGCGGGGTTCAATAGGTCAAAAGGACTATAGGGACACAGGGAAGAATCATCCCTAGCGGGGTTCAATAGGTCAAAAGGACTATAGGGACACAGGGAAGAATCATCCCTAGCGGGGTTCAATAGGTCAAAAGGACTATAGGGACACAGGGAAGAATCATCCCTAGCGGGGTTCAATAGGTCAAAAGGACTATAGGGACACAGGGAAGAATCATCCCTAGCGGGGTTCAATAGGTCAAAAGGACTATAGGGACACAGGGAAGAATCATCCCTAGCGGGGTTCAATAGGTCAAAAGGACTATAGGGACACAGGGAAGAATCATCCCTAGCGGGGTTCAATAGGTCAAAAGGACTATAGGGACACAGGGAAGAATCATCCCTAGCGGGGTTCAATAGGTCAAAAGGACTATAGGGACACAGGGAAGAATCATCCCTAGCGGGGTTCAATAGGTCAAAAGGACTATAGGGACACAGGGAAGAATCAACCCTAGCGGGGTTCAATAGGTCAAAAGGACTATAGGGACACAGAGAAGAATCATCCCTAGCAGGGTTTAGTAGGTCAAAAGACTATAGGGACACAGAGAAGAATCATCCCTAGCAGGGTTTAGTAGGTCAAAAGACTATAGGGACACAGAGAAGAATAACTAATACAGATTTTGTAGTTCAAAGTTCCAATTTTGATTCACATTTCAAGTCTCAGAGTATTAGTTTTAATATCAATTCTATTACTAGCAGTTTCTAGTAAATATAAGAAACAGGGTCACACTGTGTCTGAATATTTTAGGTTGAAAACGAAAGAAGCTAATGCTGTGGCTATTGTACCTGTAATAGAGTCTCGTTTTAGTGTGCTAACCAAGAATAGAGTCTCGTTTTAGTGTGCTAACCAAGAATAGTCTCGCTTTAGTGTGCTAACCAAGATTAGAGTCTCGCTTTAGTGTGCTAACCAAGAATAGAGTCTCGCTTTAGTGTGCTAACCAAGAATAGAGTCTCGTTTTTAGTGTGCTAACCAAGAATAGAGTCTCGTTTTAGTGTGCTAACCAAGAATAGTCTCATTTTAGTGTGCTAACCAAGAATAGAGTCTCGTTTTAGTGTGCTAACCAAGAATAGAGTCTCGCTTTAGTGTGCTAACCAAGAATAGAGTCTCGTTTTAGTGTGCTAACCAAGATTAGAGTCTCGTTTTAGTGTGCTAACCAAGATTAGAGTCTCATTTTAGTGTGCTAACCAAGAATAGAGTCTCGTTTTAGTGTGCTAACCAAGAACAGAGTCTCGTTTTAGTGTGCTAACCAAGAATAGAGTCTCGTTTTAGTGTGCCAACCAAGAATAGAGTCTCACTTTAGTGTGCTAACCAAGAATAGAGTCTCACTTTAGTGTGCTAACCAAGAATAGTCTCTCGCTTTAGTGTGCTAACCAAGAATAGAGTCTTGTTTTAGTGTGCTAACCAAGAATAGAGTCTCGCTTTAGTGTGCTAACCAAGAATAGAGTCTCACTTTAGTGTGCTAACCAAGAATAGAGTCTCGCTTTAGTGTGCTAACCAAGAATAGAGTCTCGTTTTAGTGTGCTAACCAAGAATAGAGTCTCGTTTTAGTGTGCTAACCAATACAGATTAACACTATCAATTACCACGTTTTTTTTTTTAGATATTCTGTTATGCAGACACTACCAAAAACTATCTAGCTTGAATGGGTCTAGAAATCCCGTCCAACAGATTCTAAAAATGTCTCCAATAATCAACCCCCAATGTATTTGTATAGTGTAAATTATGAAAATCTGTTATCTATCATCATTGGGCTGATGTTCGTGTCCTTTTCTGTCATCCGATGATTCAATGTCCTTAGAACAGACTAGGATTAGAAACGAAACTATAAGAGAGATTATTCGAGTGCCTTACATGGATGAGATCATAGTGACTAGCAGATGGAGATGGTTTGGGCATGCTTGTCACACTCCCCAAGAGAGATTAGTTCAAGCTTTCAACTGGTCTCCATAAGGCACTAGATGAGTTGGAAGTACCAGGCCTACATGGCTGAGGACTATGAAACGTGAAGTATGAGATGATGAATGGAGAAGTATTGATTTAAAAGCTCAAGATACAGACGACTGGGGAAATCTAACGAAGGCCCTTTGCGTCAATAGGCCTAAGAGATGATGATGAGGTTCAC
>NW_027169520.1:10000-15000 GCF_036898095.1 Palaemon carinicauda
TATTATTATTATTATTATTATTTTATTATTATTATTATTATTATTATTATTTTATTATTATTATTATTATTATTATTATTATTATTATTATTATTATTATTATTATTATTATTATTATTATTATTATTATTATTATTATTATTATTATTATTATTATTATTATTATTATTATTATTATTATTATTATTATTATTATTATTATTATTATTATTATTATTATTATTATTATTATTATTATTATTATTATTATTATTATTATTATTATTATTATTATTATTATTATTATTATTATTATTATTATTATTATTATTATTATTATTATTATTATTATTATTATTATTATTATTATTATTATTATTATTATTATTATTATTATTATTATTATTATTATTATTATTATTATTATTATTATTATTATTATATTATTATTATTATTATTATTATTATTATTATTATTATTATTATTATTATTATTATTATTATTATTATTATTATTATTATTATTATTATTATTATTATTATTATTATTATTATATTATTATTATTATTATTATTATTATTATTATTATTATTATTATTATTATTATTATTATTATTATTATTATTATTATTATTATTATTATTATTATTATTATTATTATTATTATTATTATTATTATTATTATTATTATTATTATTATTATTATTATTATTATTATTATTATTATTATTATTATTATTATTATTATTATTATTATTATTATTATTATTATTATTATTATTATTATTATTATTATTATTATTATTATTATTATTATTTTATTATTATTATTATTATTATTATTATTATTATTATTATTATTATTATTATTATTATTATTATTATTATTATTATTATTATTATTATTATTATTATTATTATTATTATTATTATTATTATTATTATTATTATTATTATTATTATATTATTATTATTATTATTATTATTATTATTATTATTATTATTATTATTATTATTATTATTATTATTATTATTATTATTATTATTATTATTATTATTATTATTATTATTATTATTATTATTATTATTATTATTATTATTATTATTATTATTATTATTATTATTATTATTATTATTATTATTATTATTATTATTATTATTATTATTATTATTATTATTATTATTATTATTATTATTATTATTATTATTATTATTATTATTATTATTATTATTATTATTATTATTATTATTATTATTATTATTATTATTATTATTATTATTATTATTATTATATTATTATTATTATTATTATTATTATTATTATTATTATTATTATTATTATTATTATTATTATTATTATTATTATTATTATTATTATTATTATTATTATTATTATTATTATATTATTATTATTATTATTATTATTATTATTATTATTATTATTATTATTATTATTATTATTATTATTATTATTATTATTATTATTATTATTATTATTATTATTATTATTATTATTATTATTATTATTATATTATTATTATTATTATTATTATTATTATTATTATTATTATTATTTTATTATTATTATTATTATTATTATTATTATTATTATTATTATTATTATTATTATTATTATTATTATTATTATTATTATTATTATTATTATTATTATTATTATTATTATATTATTATTATTATTATTATTATTATTATTATTATTATTATTATTATTATTATTATTATTATTATTATTATTATTATTATTATTATTATTATTATTATTATTATTATTATTATTATTATTATTATTATTATTATTATTATTATTATTATTATTATTATTATTATTATTATTATTATTATTATTATTATTATTATTATTATTATTATTATTATTATTATTATTATTATTATTATTATTATTATTATTATTATTATTATTATTATTATTATTATTATTATTATTATTATTATTATTATTATTATTATTATTATTATTATTATTATTATTATTATTATTATTATTATTATTATTATTATTATTATTATTATTATTATTATTATTATTATTATTATTATTATTATTATTATTATTATTATTATTATTATTATTATTATTATTATTATTATTATTATTATTATTATTATTATTATTATTATTATTATTATTATTTTATTATTATTATTATTATTATTATTATTATTATTATTATTATTATTATTATTATTATTATTATTATTATTATTATTATTATTATTATTATTATTATTATTATTATTATTATTATTATTATTATTATTATTATTATTATTATTATTATTATTATTATTATTATTATTATTATTATTATTATTATTATTATTATTATTATTATTATTATTATTATTATTATTATTATTATTATTATTATTATTATTATTATTATTATTATTATTATTATTATTATTATTATTATTATTATTATTATTATTATTATTATTATTATTATTATTATTATTATTATTATTATTATTATTATATTATTATTATTATTATTATTATTATTATTATTATTATTATTATTATTATTATTATTATTATTATTATTATTATTATTATTATTATTATTATTATTATTATTATTATTATTATTATTATTATTATTATTATTATTATTATTATTATTATTATTATTATTATTATTATTATTATTATTATTATTATTATTATTATTATTATTATTATTATTATTATTATTATTATTATTATTATTATTATTATTATTATTATTATTATTATTATTATTATTATTATTATTATTATTATTATTATTATTATTATTATTATTATTATTATTATTATTATTATTATTATTATTATTATTATTATTATTATTATTATTATTATTATTATTATTATTATTATTATTATTATTATTATTATTTTATTATTATTATTATTATTATTATTATTATTATTATTATTATTATTATTATTATTATTATTATTATTATTATATTATTATTATTATATTATTATTATTTTATTATTATTATTATTATTATTATTATTATTATTATTATTATTATTATTATTATTATTATTATTATTCATTATTATTATTATTATTATTATTTTATTATTATTATTATTATTATTATTATTATTATTATTATTATTATTATTATTATTATTATTATTATTATTATTATTATTATTATTATTATTATTATTATTATTATTATTATTATTATTATATTATTATTATTATTATTATTATTATTATTATTATTATTATTATTATTATTATTATTATTATTATTATTATTATTATTATTATTATTATTATTATTATTATTATTATTATTATTATTATTATTATTATTATTATTTTATTATTATTATTATTATTATTATTATTATTATTATTATTATTATTATTATTATTATTATTATTATTATTATTATTATTATTATTATTATTATTATTATTATTATTATTATTATTATTATTATTATTATTATTATTATTATTATTATTATTATTATTATTATTATTATTATTATTATTATTATTATTATTATTATTATTATTATTATTATTATTATTATTATTATTATTATTATTATTATTATTATTATTATTATTATTATTATTATTATTATTATTATTATTATTATTATTATTATTTTATTATTATTATTATTATTATTATTATTATTATTATTATTATTATTATTATTATATTATTATTATTATTATTATTATTATTATTATTATTATTATTATTATTATTATTATTATTATTATTATTATTATTATTATTATTATTATTATTATTATTATTATTATTATTATTATTATTATTATTATTATTATTATTATTATTATTATTATTATTATTATTATTATTATTATTATTATTATTATTATTATTATTATTATTATTATTATTATTATTATTATTATTATATTTTATTATTATTATTATTATTATTATTATTATTATTATTATTATTATTATTATTATTATTATTATTATTATTATTATTATTATATTATTATTATTATTATTATTATTATTATTATTATTATTATTATTATTATTATTATTATTATTATTATTATTATTATTATTATTATTATTATTATTATTATTATTATTATTATTATTATTATTATTATTATTATTATTATATTATTATTATTATTATTATTATTATTATTATTATTATTATTATTTTATTATTATTATTATTATTATTATTATTATTATTATTATTATTATTATTATTATTATTATTATTATTATTATTATTATTATTATTATTATTATTATTATTATTATTATTATTATTATTATTATTATTATTATTATTATTATTATTATTATTATTATTATTATTATTATTATTATTATTATTATTATTATTATTATTATTATTATTATTATTATTATTATTATTATTATTATTATTATTATTATTATTATTATTATTATATTATTATTATTATTATTATTATTATTATTATTATTATTATTATTATTATTATTATTATTATTATTATTATTATTATTATTATTATTATTATTATTATTTTATTATTATTATTATTATTATTATTATTATTATTATTATTATTATTATTATTATTATTATTATTATTATTTTATTATTATTATTATTATTATTATTATTATTATTATTATTATTATTATTATTATTATTATTATTATTATTATTATTATTATTATTATTATTATTATTATTATTATTATTATTATTATTATTATTATTATTATTATTATTATTATTATTATTATTATTATTATTATTATTATTATTATTATTATTATTATTATTATTATTATTATTATTATTATTATTATTATTATTATTATTATTATTATTATTATTATTATTATTATTATTATTATTATTATTATTATTATTATTATTATTATTATTATTATTATTATTATTATTATTATTATTATTATTATTATTATTATTATTATTATTATTATTATTATTATT
>NW_027169521.1:10000-15000 GCF_036898095.1 Palaemon carinicauda
GTCAGATGAAAAATTTCATGGAATCTGTTAAGTTGTTGAAAATGGAAGTGGACGATTTTTTGAACTATTTCTTTTGGAATGGCATGAACAGCACCTTCCAATCTCAGCTAGTAAATATTACCAATAAGACGAGGCCCTCCCTTTCAGAAATTAATGATAACATTTTTGAAGCATGTGAACGATATGCCATAGCATCTCAGAAAATTTATACAAAAGTTAAGAAGTTTCCCAAAACTTCAGAGACGGTTAATCTAGCCTCTAATGTGAATGTTGAAGGGCAGCCTACTAAGGCGAAATGCTCTTTATGTGCTTATGACAGAGCAACTGATGATCACCAAGTTTTCAAGTGCCCGGTTTATAATAGTAATAAAGCAAAGGTGGATAAGCTGAAAGAGATAGGAGGTTGCCTTAAGTGTGCCAGTTCCTCTCATTCTGCGGGTTTGTGCAAATTTAGACTTCATAAGAAATGCAGAGGTTGTAATGGCTGGCATTTCACCTTTCTCTGCATTAAAAAAGATTCCCCAAAAGAAGAGGTAGTCAATGCTAGAAGTCTTAATAAAAACTCCAATTTAGTTAATGAGAAATCTGAAAAGGTTTCCACGGGGGTAGTATTTTCAGTGGATGCTCTTCAGTGCTATGGTAATAGATCTGCTCTACCAACTTTTACTTGTCAGCTAGAGGACCATACCCAACTAAGAGGTTTGCAAGACTCGGGCTGTCAGTGTAATTTTATTACAGAGAGAGCGGTTAAGAAGATTCCTTTCAAAGTTTTGAGGAGAAATGTGAGTCTTACTGTTAATGGTTTTAACTCTGCTAAATCATATAATACAAAGGTTGTGGAACTGAATTTAAAATTTGGTCAGGAAATTTGCAAGGTGGAGGCCCTATGTGTACCTTATATAAATATAAATTTGAAGTTGCCTAATTTGTTCAGGGTGGCAAGCCATTTCTCTGCTAAGGGTTACACCCTTGCAGATAAACAGTTGCTAAATAATGGGGATGAGTTAAATAATATAGATTTCATCCTAGGCACTAACTCTGCTCACTGCACTATGGCGTCAACAGTTAGGTTTGGACAGGATAGTCCTTCAGTATACTTTCAAACTTCCTTTGGAGTGATGCTTCTTGGTAATGTTGACACAATGTTAAAAAATTTACATTGCCTTCCTGATTTAAATGCAGTTGAAACTTCAATTACTTGCAAGTCTGATGTTGCTCAGTTGGATGTAGGTTCTCTTGATTCCATTGGCCTTGGATTAGGTAAATTTAATGATGAATCTATATTGGAGCATGAGGAAATGGTGGTAGAAGCTAATTTTCTAGTTTTAAATGAGAACGGGGGCATAAATGAGCAAGCACTACAAAGGGCCACCGAGCAAATGTTGGAATATGACTGCAAAAGGATCCTTAATTATGATAAGAAAGAGAATGAGACATCTGTGGAACTCAATAATTCTCTAGTAAGATATGCACTTAACAATGCCACGGTTAATGAGGATGGTAGAATAACAATGCCTCTGCTATGGAACAGTAAGGTGTCACACTTACTTGGTAAAAATTATAAACTAGCTGAAGCAGTGTTAAAGTCAAATTTAAAGAAGCTTTGCAAAAGGGAGATGCATCTGAAACTCATGGATGAAGTCATTAAAGAACAAGAAAATTTAGGAATAATTGAAAAGATCCCAAACCTTAAGCATTACCTAACTGAACATCCTGAACATAGTTTTTTACCCCACATGGGGGTGTTTAAACTTGATCGAGAGACTACAAAATGCAGAGTAGTATTTCTATCAAACATATTTGAGGCGGACCCTAGAAAACCCATGACAGTAAGCCATAACCAGGCAATTCATCCAGGGCCGTCGTTAAACCAAAAGTTAAGTTCAGCCTTACTTCACTTACGATTTGGTTCGAAGATATTTTGCTTTGATCTCAAAAGGGCTTTTAATCAGATAGCACTTAGACCTTCAGATCAGAATAAATTACTTTTTCTTTGGGTTAGAAGTGTGAAGAAGAAAGATTTTTCCTTAGTTGGTTACAAGAATCTTAGATTGAGTTTTGGTTTAAGATGTAGCCCTACAATTTTGATGTTGAGTCTTTATAAGATACTGGTTTTGGATGTGGATGATGATACTCAAGAGGTAAAAAATATAAAGAAATTGCTTTATCAGTTGTTTTATATGGATAATGGAGCTTATACCTGCAAAAATTCGGATGCCTTGGAATGGGCCTATACTCGGCTAACAAATATATTTGCTCCTTATAGAATAGAATTGCAACAAATTGTCACCAATGATGGGCCACTTCAAGAAGTCATTGACTCAGATTGGGATCAAAATACACTAACAGAAGTTAAACTTTTAGGTTTGAAATGGAATAGGGAGTTGGATACCCTTTCAACTTTTCCCATTGTTTTGGAAGCTTCGGCAAGTACGAAGAGGTCCATCCTCAAGTCCATTGCTTCAAACTTTGATTTGTATAATATCAATGGTCCAGTATTTAATAGGGCAAGGATATTTATGCATAGTTTACAGTGTGATAAGTCATTAGGATGGGATGATATTTTACCTGCGGAAAAGCTAAAAGAATGGAAATGCATTGCAAGGCAAGCTAATTCTACGCCTGAAATTGTTGTTCAAAGATTTGTTGGGGAAAGAGATGGACAATACAGACTTCTTGCTTGTGTAGATGCTAGCAGTATGATATATGGAGCTGTTCTGTATATAGAGAACATTGATACTGGCCAAACAAATTTTTTATTAGCCAAAAACAGGCTGATAAACAGACAGTCTAATACTAAGTCCATCCCTTCCCTGGAGTTACAAGCCATTTGCTTGGGTGTGGAGTTGTTAATTGATTTGTATAAAGATTAGGAGGGCCTGATTGCCTCGTTCCAATTGCAATAAAAAGTTTGGATTTGTACTCTGATAGTTTGGTAGCTCTTTCTTGGATCAATTCATATTCCTATAAACTGGATAAGATGCAGAAAAGGTCTGTATTTGTTCTTAACAGGCTACAGCAAATAGATAAGTTATGTGAAACGTTTCCTGTTAATTTTACTTTCATCACTGGAACTGCCAATCCTGGAGACTGCATAACAAGAACCTTGTCCTATAAACAGTTAATTAATACAAACTATTTTTCCGGACCTCAACCTGATATCCACCAGTCTATAGTCAGTCAAGATATTTTGAGAGTTACAGTTCCTAACCCTAGGGCTACCCTTGACTTCAAAGAGGAGATTGTTTTAAGTAATGTTTGTGCACAAGACCTTAGGGAGGACGTTGCTGAGCATCTAGTTTCTCCAAACAGATACTCTAGTTTCTCTCTCATGGTTAAAGTGCATGCCAGGGTTGCTCAGTCTTTTGCTAAGTGGAAAGCTACAGTTACAGCTAGAAAATTGAAGGTTCCCGTTGAATCTAATGATACAGGATTTTATGTGAAAGCTCTGAAGATGATCATATTGAAAGAACAAAAAATTCAGTTTCCTAGTGTTTTGGAGTATTTTGCATCCAATTCTAAACTTCTTAAGGATATACCTAATTTGGTAAGACAGTTGAATGTTTACCCAGATAAAGATGGAATTCTCAGAGTCAAAAGCAAGTTTGACAGGTGGAAAGGTAAACAGAGGTGTTGCTTCCCAATCTTGCTGTTTAACAAAAGTTCCTTGACAGAACTGATAATCAGGAGTCTTCATATAAAACTCAAGCATGCTGGTTATTATTCTGTTCTGAATGAGCTACGCAAGAAGTTCTGGATACCACAATGTTTTTCAGCTGTTAAAAGAGTGGTAAAAGATTGTGTCATCTGTAAAAGGTACAAGGAGCATACCATTCGGTTAAATCAGTCCCCTTACCGGGAGTTTAGAATGGATCCTTCCCAGATTCCCTTCAGTTATGTATATATTGATTATTTTGGACCATATTTTGTAAAGCAACAGGGTAGTAAGGTGAAGGTTTGGATTCTGTGTATGAGCTGTATGTATACAAGGGCCATTAATTTGAAATTATGCTTGGATTTGTCAGTCAAGGAATTTTTGAGATCATTCACTCTACATACCTTTGAACATGGTTTACCACAATTTGTAGTAAGCGATTTGGGGACACAACTTGTTGCCGGGGCTAATGTTATTGCAGATTTTTTAAAAGATCCTGATACTCAATCATACTTTGAAGAAAATGGAATTAAACCTATTGAATTTGAAAATTATTACAAGGGTTGTAGCCAAATGGGTTCTTTAGTGGAAATTTGCATAAAAATGGTAAAACATCTAATTAACAAATCCATTAAAACAAATGTGTTAGACATAAGGGATATGGCCTTTCTTATATCTCAGGCAACTCATCTTATAAATCGTCGTCCCATTGCCTTTAAGGATGGTTTAAGGGATGTGCCTGATGAATCTGTACCTAGCCCAATAACTCCAGAAATTTTAATACATGGCTACGAGTTAACCTCTGTTAACATTATACCCGAATTGCAGTGTGATCCTGAATTAGATGGGGAGTATGACTTGAAAGATTCACCCTCAAGAATAATTGAGGACACTTACAGCAAGCTGAGGAAGGTAAGAGAGACCTTGATTAGAATTTATCATTCTGAATTTTTGACGACATTGATAAATCAAGCAGTTGATAAGACTGACAGATACAAGCCTGTTACCCATAAAATCATTGAAGCTGGAGACATTGTTTTGCTGAAGGATCCTAATACTAAGGCCTTAAATTATCCACTTGGGATTGTTAAGGGGGTGGTAAAGAATGACCTTGGAGAGGTGACCAATGCTCAGATTTTGAAAGGGAAGTCTGGTGAAGTTGTGAAAAGACATGTTACCAGCCTTATACCCTTGCTCAGGGATAAAGGTTGTATTAGTGGCATTGCTCCCTCTGTGAGACCCAAGAAAACTATAGCAGGGGACTCTAATTATAGGTATCCAAAGAGAGCAGCTGCCATTGCTTCAGGATTAAGGACTAAGGATATGCTCCTAGAATAAATTAAGA